>NC_142339.1:53856369-54156369 GCF_054954075.1 Amborella trichopoda | reverse complement strand
TAAAACTCAAAAAAAGGAAACCACACTTCCGAGGCATATTTTTTATGCGGTGACTGAAGTATCAGGAATGAGATATGGCAAGGTACATCCAGAAAGAGAGTGAATGGGTCTTGATGCCTAAAATGTGAAATTCATTGATGCCCCAAGACAAATAAATATTAGTGCGCACTAATGAATATCATCACAGAACCAGAGGTATAGCTTGCAACTACTAAATCAGAAGGATGTGACAACCATTGGGATCTGTTTTTAAATTCCACCATTTATGAACAATCCCCAAAGGGATAGACTAAAGCACGCAGACAACAAGCCCCAAGTCCTCCCTATACTCGCACTGATTATAGGCAATCTCCAATTTGTAATGGCACAAATTACATGAATTATAGACATTAATTTATTATATAGGTTTCAAATCCATCAAGAAAGGGAAAACCAGTTTTCAAATTGGAATTGTATGAGCAGGACTGCATATCAAACTATCACAGAAACCTTCAACCTAGACTCTAAAGTCGGCACTAAAATTGCATTAATATTTGAAGAATGTTCAACTCAAGGGTATTCAAATCATGAAATGAAGAGAATACCCACTATTATATGAAGGATTCATAGCAAAATTAAAATATCTACCTGAAAATGCACAATTGTTGACTTGACAAGTCTTGTATTGAACTGGAAATCATAAAAAGTGCTTCCGTTCTCAACCTTCTTGCATTCCTGCCCATTATAATTTTGTGGTTGAGAAGAAATGTTAAAGACCCCATTTCGTATAGCCATGAAAATAACAAAAAAGCAATCTAAATTCATGGAAACACAATAATAACAATTTTAAAAGAAAAATCTTATATCCAAGCAAGATGGAAAACCATCAGCATTAGAGAAAAATTCTCAGAAGGTGTCAGAAACTAATAACATACAAATAAAATTAATAAGATCTTTAGATAAAGATGGAAAGACAGTAGGGTTTTGGGCAAGCGCTTGAAGAAAGCCCACAAGTGTTGAACCAATAATGTTGTAAAGATGCAAAAGTGGCTCTGGTTTTATCCAAACTATACCACTAAAATGCACGATCATCTTCATAGAAACCCATCAAGATTGAGAAAAAAGGTAAAACATGTTTACCATGCCGCAAATCAGGAAAACAAAGAAAAGCTGTGAAGCGCAACATTGTACAACCCACAATGTGTGTATATTGGGAATCAAAGAACATTGCTGAACAAAAGAGAATAGTAATTGGAATTATGGAAAAAATTACCTTCTCCAAATCAGAACGAGACTGTGAAAGGTTCTCATAATTTTTGTACTGCTTCAATCTGGTCTCACGGTATTTCTCCCTAGTAAAATTCATCCTCTCCCATGGAATCCCCTGAATATCTTTTCCATTTCTCACTTCATAGGAAGAAGTATCACCCTTCTGCTTATCCTGCAAGTTCCAAACCAAAATATCCATAACAACAGAGAAAATCAAATACAAATCAAATAGGTTGCATAGGAAAATAAAAATTCACTAAAGAACCCAAATTTGCATGAAAAGACGGACATACCAAATCAACATTATCTTCAAAGTCTGAATCTATATCATCCCTTTGTTGTTGCTCATTATCCTCAAAAGGATTGGCATCAAAGTCCTCCATATCATAAAAATCATCAACAATATATTCCAACTCGTCAGCATGGAACTGAGCCATCACCCTGCATATAAATCACAACCAAATCAGTTGCAGAAACTAAAGAAATTAAAAAAAGTCAAGAAAACAGTTAAAAACACAATCAATGAGTAATTGAACAAATGGGCAAACAGGAGACTCAACATACACAGAAAAAAATTCGGGAAAATAACAACCACAAAGCCTTGGAAAAAAGAAGAAATCCACACAAATGCACATAACAAAGAGACGAAGCAAGAAAACCAGCTAAAAGCACAGTCAACAACTTGCAAGTGAAAAATAAACATAACAGACCTTAAATACACAGAAATAAAGAAAGGAAACGAACTCAAAGCACCATTAACGAGGCTGAGAGGGCAAACGCCATTAAAACTGATAAAAGCTAGCTCAAACAAAGGGATAACTCAGACACAGAGCTTCACGGGCTCTACAGTAAACCTCAAACGGAAAGACTACAAAAGTATCCATGAGACTCAATAAAAAAGAGCCTCAAAAGCTTAAACGAAAAAACTGAACAAAGTGAACAAAAAAATAAAGAGAAAGCAGAGTAAAATACCTAATTGAGTTGAGGTAGCTTCAGATATGGCAGATGAGAGTGGAAAAAGATGGCAAAGGCAGGTCGAAGATCACAGGGTTTCTGAGATTTTGTGAAGAAAAGTAGAGAGATTCGTCGTTGTTCCAGAAAGAGAAAGCAGAGAAAACTTCGTTGAAAGAAGAGGACCGCCAACTCAACTGAGCGTCTCGGAGTAAGAGGAGGGGACATTACCCGTGCCTTGTATTTATAGACTAACTAGGGTTAAGGCGGGCCCCTTAACTAAACAACGAAGAGTCTGGGCTGCCTCCTGTGGGCCCAACAGGCACTAAAATTAGGAATCTCAGAATTGCCCTCCTATCTTTTTATATTCATTTCAAAAATGTTGGACGGTCAAGAATTGGTAATTAAAGGCGTAGCTGACAGATTTCACCGTGAGATACTTTATTTAGAGTGCAATGGTTGTTTTGACCGTCGGATGGTGCCAAAGATGATAAGCTCTGCCGTCGATACAAACAAAATTCGGTTTCCAGCCAAAAATAGAGAAACTATAAATGCTATTTTAGAACATCCGATGAACTATACGATCAACACGTGTGGCGTGAGCCGGTGAGTCACCGAATTGACGGCCAAGATTTCTTCATTGGCGGTTGCGAGAAGAGATCTCAGCCCTCTATTCCTAGAGTGCTTAAAAAAGCGGTACCGATATTACGTCACTTCACCCGGCAATTTCACTTTTAATCGTACGGTGAAAACACTATCACGAATGCTGTAAAACGCGAATCGGTGCCGTCAATTTTATATATTAACCCGAGTTAGAGATCTGGGGCCCAAAATTAACAAGTTAACCTCACCTCGGTTATGAGGCATAGAATATTCCTTTCCTTCAAGTAAAATTAAGAAACACCTCCCTCATTTTTCATTATTTCACCAAACACATGGGTGGTAATACTACCTTTCACGGATCTTTTCCTATTACCTCAGGCTTTTGGGGTCGACTACTAAAATAATTGGTGAACCCAACCAACCACCAAATTCTTACCGCAAGCGAAAATCACGAAACCAGAAACCACTTTTTTTGCCTGGAATCACGAATCCGGAAACCTCTTTTTTTCCCGGTTTTGGGAAAGCGGTTTGGCGGTATTGAATTGAGGTGTGAGTACAGCTAGCCCATATCCCATTTCTCTTTCATTCTCTCTCTTTGGGGCCCACGTCATTAGTTGAAGGTGGGACCCATGGCTCGAATCCCACGCTACCTTGCAGCCATGCGATTACATCTTTTCGACACGTGTTTGGTTCGGGGCTGCCAGCGTGTCACGGGCAAATATTTTTACGGCTTCGACTGAAAAGTGTTACGACCACAAATGGCCAACGGACGCCGTTTACGTGAACGGCGAGAGTCTGGCGGGTCCCGTTTATTCAACCATGGTTAGTTGGACCGAGTCAGTGTGAGTCATTACCGTCTAACCAACGGTTTAGTGACTCTTGTCAGTTCACTTGTGGGTTTTACGAGCTACTTTCTAAGATATTGGTCTCGTGCCTTGACTTGTAAGGCTTCGTACGAGTAGCGGTACCGGCCCGGAAATGATCTCGGACCCGGACGCGAGAGAATGATTTGGGACTCGGACTCGGACTAGGATACAATTGGATCTGAATTCACCGGGCTCGGACCCATCTGATCTGAAAATTAAAATATTTATATATTTAATTATATTTAAATATATTTCTTTAATGAGACCTAAAAATATTATCGGATCCAAACTGGATATGACTCGACCTGTGGGATCCAAACCCGACCTGTTGAATCCAATTTTTAAACTCGTACCCAATTTCCACCATTCTAAACTCATCCCTTCAATTTCTCATATCAGGGGGATCTAGTGCCTAGTTGACTTGAAGTCTCTTTTTTTCATTTCCCTCTTTTACTTGTCGTCATTATTATCATCATTTTAGTTTTTTTTCAATTACTTGGGATTTGCTACATAAATCTGGATTTTCATTCGGTCATATTAAAGACCATATCTTCAATGAGGCCCATCCTTATTTCTCCATAGCTTAAAATTCCAATATGCCCTGCGTCGCTGTTTATCTCCCTTTCATTTGAAACAACTCAGTATTTTTATTCTCTCTAAATATGACTTTGATCCCTTCATCACTTTGTTTTTCTACATTCTGTTTCCAATAAAAGTCGAAATTTTCTAGTCTTGAGACGTTTCAAACTTTACAACTAATTTTCTTTTGGGTACGTTGACTAGAAGTTCAATTTCCTCCTCCTTACAGATGAGTTCGGTTTGTACACGGCGTCTGATATTCAAAGCAAAACACACCTCTAAATTTTGTGAAAAGATGTAGTCGGTATTGGAAATCTCTTCAATTGCCTAAAAATCTATTTTCCCCTATAATTACCAAATTTAACGCCTCAGAATGGTACAAGACAAGCAACTCTAGAAACTCTAAATGTTTTTGGAGGCACTACTTCAAAACAGCTATAAAATACCTCAACACACACTAAAAAACTAAGTGCTTCCCTGCACATGCCTTCCTAACAAAAAAAATTACGGAACTGTGCTATGAGACTATTTACATTTGGTACTAAGAGGTTACAATTACTTAGGGATGTGAAATTTGACGACTTGTGTGTATCAAGAAGCTCAAGAAAAAATTCTTTTCAATTTTGAATCTAATTAATGAAATAAATACAACTATATAATTTGACATCCAATAGTCAAAATTAACACTGACCTCCATATATCAAAGTAACCAAAAGGAAAAAGAAAACTAAGAAACTTGAGAAGTAAAAGAGTACAATGCAGGTGTACAATACCGTTAACTATCCACCTGTAGTAGATGGTGTTACCTTTCGAAGTAATATTACGTGTACTTTTCGAGGTAAACCTTGGTATACTTTTCAAAGTAAAATATATCATTGTCGTGTAGTTTCTTGCCTGCCGACTCTCTCGCATTGATTCTCACACTTGGCTCATGCATCTTCCAGAGCCAATCCTCTCTAACCAGCGGTCTTTCTTTCTCTAAAGTTTCCCACTATTATTTCTTTTTCTAGCCTTCCAACACGCATTTAAAGTTACATTTTCCCAAAAAAAAAAAAGAAATATCCTTCTAACTGGCTTTTCAAAACTCACCCACTGATCAACGAAACGAACAGTTTCTGGCTTTGACACCCCAGCCTCGCACACATTGCAATCGCCAGCTCCCTCTTATGCAATTATCTCTTCAACGCAACTCCCTCTCTATCACAAACACATACTCTCGCTCTTATGGAATTCCCCTCAGCACATGCATGTAACCGTGTTCGATTTTTTTTTATATTGATTGGCACACTTTATGTGCTTGAAAATAATAAAATAATAATATTAAAAAGAGACAACCCAAACAAAGAAATTAGAAGTCAATTTTTTTAAAAACAACCATCAAGGCATCAAATTTTTCTATGTCGATCTCAAAATATCGATCATAATCATAACCTTTTTTTAACTGAACTTTTTTTTAACTGTTTGGAATCGGTTACGAATCTTGCTCCATCATTCCACTCTATCAAAGACCATCTCTACAATGATGCCACAAGTAGATCTTTTGCCCAAAGGAGTAAGTGTATAATACTATTCATTCAAGTATCCATTTCTTGTGTATTTAAAGATGTTGAAAATACTAACATTATCAACATATCTATATATCCCCCCTCTCTCTCTCTTAATGTCTTCAGGACCCATGCCACACTAACTCTATTTGCTATTTTTTTTATGGGATCGTCTACAAAGAGACCATTTATCTTTTGTTCATTGATGTCATAATCATTTACACTCTTTAGATGTCAAATTGGATGGCTTAGGGTGAGTCACAAAGTCCAAAAAATGATTTTGGAACTGTCTATTTAATGATACTTTTACTACCACTCATTTTGAAATTTAAGAGACAAGAATAATTATGACCTCCATACACAAAAGACAAAAGAAAAAGTTTATATAAGATTGATGTTCTAAATAATCAAATTAAGTTGCACATCAAAAATTCATTAGAAAAAGGTGTTTTGACGTTGAAAAACCCTAAAATCTGATCATCTTGACCTTGAGATGCATTGACAAAAAAAAAAATAGACTTCAAGTCTTGGAATAGTGCATCGTGTAACGGATTACCTAAATCGTCAATTATCAAGATTTTCAAACGTTCATAGATCTACTCGATCCACGCTATTTTTAAAGCTTTAAATTTTATGATCATATATGAAAACCAATTTTCATGCCATCATTAATTACTTTGGTATTGAAATGACATCTTTCAAACACCATTTGAAGGTATGCCTTATTTTGATTGTTTATGGCCTCAACCTTATACAAACCGCACCCAAAGATAAATAGTCTTCCTTTTTTTATTCCAATTTCTGTTCAGCATGTTATTTAAAAACTTTATTTGTTTCAAAAGGTCCGTAATAAACATCAAATCTCTAACTCACCATCCAACATAAATAAATTAGGATATCAATCTCCATATCAAAGTATTAAACAAAAGAAGCTCACTCTCTCTTCCTAAAGAAACGCTCTCACCACTTTTTCCTTTCCTGTGTGCATTGTTTATTCATTATGGCATTGAAACACGACCGCATCAATCAATCGGAAGTTGGAACGCAACATGATAATAAAGCAGAGATTATATTCAAATCTCGTAGACTATTTAATTGCATTACTTTAAGGGAAAAGTTTATATAGAGTTGCCCTAAACAACCAAATTAAAGCACACCACAAATATCTCACTGGAAGGGGGTGTTTTGATGGGCAAATATCTTTAAATTGATCATCTCGACATCAAGATGTATAGATATAAAATAAAAAATAAAAAAAATTTCAAGTTTTAGAAATAATACATTTTTAGTGCGTAAATTTTCAAGATTTTCAAGTTTTCATAGATATGCTCGATCTACACTATTTTTTTAGCTTGAAATTGTACAATTAGAGATGAAAATATATTTTAAGGCTATCATAAAAATATCCAATATTGAAACTGCATTTCTCGACGCTATTTGAAGATGCACCTCATTTTGATTATTTAGAGCCTCGGCTCCATACAAACCACACCCGTACTTTAATTCAATAGTGGGCAAGCTTTCCATGCTTCCCCAAAAGCATAGAAGTTCTATCCTCCCCTTATCCAACCATCCATTCTGAATGGAGGGCTAAGATGGCTCCAATCACAATGTCACATCTCTACACTATTTTATTTTTAATTTTTTTATATAAACTATTTTGATAGCAAAATTCGGACATTCATTTCTCTATTAAACTCGTACTAGTGGAAAATATAAAAAAATTATTTTCAATAAAATAAAATGACCAAAATACTCTTGAAAGCTTCAAGGGGTATTTTGGTCATTATATTTTATCAAAAAGTTATTTTTAATATTTTTTATAGGTGCGCTCGAATGAAAAGATGATACGTACCAAATTTCACATTCATATAATTTGTATAAAAAAATATTTAAAATAAAATACTTTGAGATGTCGGATCTAAAATCAAACAATGAACGACTCTATTGATTAAAATTAAAAAGCTGAATGGTATAGGGAGGATATAACTACTGTAGAAAAAGCATATAAACCTTTCCCGTTACGCACCATCCCGAATTTATATAAGAAAAAAGAACGAACAAAAGATATGCACTTTTTCTTCGTTTAATTATTCCCCCTTTTATAATTGGTATCTAGAAAAAGGACTATGGATTTCATCCATTACAAAATGAAATTGTATAATACATTTCAAATCCCAGTTAAGGACGCTTCGGCGTTACATAAACGGGTTAGCACTTAGCACCAATAGACCCATGGTTAGGTTTGGACGGCAAGGATGGGACCCCACCGTTTTCAGTGAGTTAGTTTAACCACTGGTTAGTTCTGGAGGGGGGGATAGACCTAACCATGGTTAGGAAGGGAGGGGCTCTATTGGGTCAAGATCATGAGTTCGAATCCATTGCGGGTCCACACGACCTCTATCTATTACAACTTTCTCTCTCTAAGTTTCTCTCTCTAGCTTTCTCTCTCTAACACTCTCCCTCTAGACATCATTTTCTCTCACTATCTACCTCACAATATCCCAACAACCAAACACGGGCATGGCATGGCGACACTGCTTCCTTTGGAAATATCTTCGCCAAAAGGAAATCAATGCTTTGCCCCAACCCCAAACATTGATGTACCCTTTGCCTTTGTCATGTTTTCTATCTCCTCATAATTACGACCTTTAACCTATAAGGAAATAATGCCCAATATTTATTGGCAATTCGTTACATCTAACGTCGAATAAAAGCTTTCCTTTGGCTCCCAAATTTATTAGTCAAGCACCCTAACCTTGGGTAACAATCTCTAGCCGAAGGGGTGTAATCCATCTAACATGAGTGAAATTTTATATATAAATATTTTTATTTTTATCTCTCTAGAGAGCTGAATAATGGCAATTTTCTTTGGGTTGCTTTAGTGTTTCAAATCCCGGACGAGTGGGGCAGATCATTTCCCACATATTTATATCGGATCGCTGGATCAACAATTTTGATCAGCCATATCGGATCGTTGGATCAACAATTTTGATCGTGCCTCAATTACTTTGGATCTGTCTAGAAAAATATTAAAAAATATGTAAGATAATAAAAAACATATTTGTACACCCTATTTGAAATTCCATTTTCAAGCACTCAGGGTTTAAAAATATTTCTAATGACATAGAGACTCTACGAAGTATATTTTCTAACTTGTGAACTAAATTTATCGATTTGGACAACCCTTATGTAGCCCAAATAAAACTTAGAAAGACGATGGTGTCTATTTTTTTCTAAACCTCTTTATAACGAGTTTCTCTCTGGTAAAAAAAGATGATAAGGGGAGATAGAGAGAGGTTTGGGGGAGAAATATAGGGGGAGAGAAACTCGTTATAGAGAGAGGTGTTTAGAAAGGAATAGGAAAATGTGTCCTTCTCACTTTGTTTGCGTTAAAAATAGAGTTTTAAAAGGGCTAAAATTGTTTCGGGGGTTAGAATATATAATTATATATTATACGAAATTTTTATACCATCAAAAATATTTTTAGTCTCGAAAAATAAAACTTCAAAATATAGAGTATTGAGATATTTTTTTCTAAAAAAAATTAAATAAGAGCTTATATGGTCGGGGTTAAAGGGGATTGAAGAAAAAAATATAAAGAGGGATTCCAATGGAAAACGAACTCAAACCATCTAAAACTACTTTAGCCCCGACCAATTCCTATCCAAATCAACAATCCAGATTGGAAGGGAAGGGTCTCGAAGCCTTCGTTCCTAAAGGAGGACGGGCCTGTCCCTCTTCAGGTTGGGCTTCCGAGGTCCGACAGCTGTTGCTTCTTCTCCCTCGCTTTGGCGTGGAGTGTGGAAGTTTTAGGGGTAAAAGGAGAAAGAGGTGAGCTTTTCCATGTTCGGATGGGCTTCAAATGCGACGAGAGATACAGGAGCTTGTTTGTTTTTATGTTGCTACGTGACATTTTATTATTATTATTTTGACAATATTGGAATCCATAAATGCGAAACTTGCGATATGCAAGAAGAGAGTAAAAAGGTTCACAACCAGCGATTGGGAAGATTGCAGTCGATAAATCTAAAGTGGAGCAACTATCACAACTATTTAACCCATAAAAAATAGAGAAATTTTTGTATAAGCATAAAAAACATGTGGTATTAGAACATGGTTCCTTCATGTAATATGACTCGTATTACATTGTCTAATTTTTCCTTTTTCCATTTCAACCCGATTTGAACCTCATAACACAAAAAATAAAATAAAATGATGTATTTGCTCGGTACTAAAGTCTAATTTTTGACATGCCCAAAACACATAAAAAATAATAAATGTATTTTGGTGGTTTGAAAATCTAACTTTCAAACTACTCAAAATATATTCAAAAAAAAAAAACTAATGTTGAGCAGTTCTAAAATCCAACTTTAGAATGCTAAATATCATATTAAAAAAGGACTGATATGTACGGATTCATAAGTTAAAAAATGAGTGAAAAAGAATATGTATGCTCCATTTAGGGTCACAATATAGGAAATGTCATTTCCTCTGTAGAGAGGGGTAGGGCATCATGCATCGAGATGCAAGGCCTGCATGTAGAGAAAAGTGAGCTTCATATGGAGAACAATGTTATGATAATGACTTATGCAGATTGTGAGGCAAGTTTTTTTTTTATTTTTTAGTTTTTTATAGAGAAGTAGTTTCCATAGAAATTTTGGATTGTATCCTTTTTTAGTTAGAAAAAGCCTTTTAGAGAAAGTTTAGGGAAAGCAATATAGTGAGAAAATGTTTAGGTTCTTTCAAGATTATATTTCTGATAATGGTTTCATTGGGGCAGAGAGGATCATCAAGTGCTATTGGTAGAAAAAACTTGTCTAAAAAGGTTGTTCGACTGGGTTTTTTTGAGAGCTAGAAAGGTAACTTTATGTCACAAATTTTGTGATGTAACTATCACTGGTATAGTTGATCTTATCTTGTCATACTTGTAGATGTAATCCTTTTGAGTAAATTGCATAAATCTTTGTGGCTTTGTACAGTGTATGCTTCGTATTTTACTTCTCATGCCCGTTTTGTAGTTCGTACTCTAACTGATTTTGTTTCTAGCTAGTTAAGTATAAGATCTTAGTAGAATCCAACTTATGGGGTTCCTACTTTTGCATCTTAGAGGGTTCCTCTTAAATCCTAGCACAAATCGCCCAAATAAACTAGTTTTTGGTATTATGGTGGTTTGAAACTCAAGACTTTAAAATTTTTCAAACACATGTTTTGTGTTATTTAAAAGTTGGGCTTTCAAAATATCCAAATACATTTTTTTTTTTTTTGTATTTTGGGTAATTCAAAAATTACACTTTGAAGTGAAATGGGAATTAAAAGAAAGAAAATTAAAAAGTAAAAATACAAATATAATATGCCTCAAAATATGGATCATGTAGCAGTAATGCATTTTTCCCAATCTCTACATATTTAGGGGTGGCAGTGGACCCGGATCCAACTCGGGACCCAAGAGATAGACCTGATCCAGGTCCGAGTATGGTGTTATGCGTAGAAACTTTAAACCCGATAGGTACAAAAAATAAAGCATGAAACACTCACCACATGAGCACAAATATTTACGCGATTCACTCTAAAAAGGCTACATCCACATGTACAACAAATTGAAATCCACTATACTAATGAAATACATCTACATGCTCATCAATCTGCAATCTACTATACCAATGAAAATTACATCAAAAAATTTTGGGACATAGATTTACTTTTCTAATCCTCGTAGTCCAGCAAATCTTTTTAAACCTGTTTCCAAACAACACCACTGCCAATCTCTCATCTCTATTCTATAACTAGATCACTGTCTAGTAATAGACTATAACTAGACCATTATCCAGGAAGATAATAGACCATTGTCTAGTAAGAGACCATAACTAGACAACTGTATAGGAAGAGAACTTTGATAACAATTGAGACTTTATCTCACTAAAAGGCGAATACGCTTAAAAAATCCATGGAAACCGCTTCACTACAAGAAACCCGCATCTCAATTTTTAAGAATTTACAAGAGGCATCATCGTAAAGTTTCTCTCCATAAGATGCTCTCTTATCTCTAAAAAGACCTTGCATCTCATGCACAGGAAGCCCTGACCCTCTCTCTCTCTCTCTCTAAAGTAAGCAATTACCATTCTTATATGATGACCCAAATAGGACACACTTTCTCTCTCTACAAGAGTCACTTTAAATTGAAAAAGTAACTCCCCATAAAGTGGTATGTGAGGCTCTTCTTTTTCATAACTTTTTGGACTTCTAACTTTATCCCATTAAATATGGACTCTCAAGACCATCCTAATCTAATAGGACCTTATTCTAATAACCAACTCCTAATAGCAATCTCACATAATGAGGAAATATATCAATCTTATATAATATGAGATTTTTTTATATGGGCGATTTTGGATAGCACTAAATTCAATAATAAGGGAAAACCATCCAAAATCTTCATGGTTACTCGTCCAAATATTTCTTATACCGTCAATGTTGTTAGCAAGTATTTGGCTAATCCAGGAAATTAGCATTAACATGCAGTAAAATGGATTCTACGTTACCTACGGGGTACATCAGATGTGGGTCCGGTGTTTGATAGAGATAACGAGTTTGGTGACAAGAGTATTGATGATGTTGATGCTGACTTTGTAGGTAATTTGGATTGTAGGAGATATAATAGAGGTTATTTGTTTACACTTGTAGGAGCTCCGATCAGTTGGACGTCGATGCTACAAACCGTGGTTGCCTTGTCTACGAGTAAAGCAAAATATATGATAGTTACTGAGGCAGTGAAAGAAGCCACTTGGCTTAGAGGGTTTGTAAGTAATTTGGGCGTACGACATGATGAGATTATTATTTATTGTGATAGTCAAAATTCAATACATTTGACAAAGAACTAGGTATATCATGCAATGATGAAGCATATTGATGTCAGACACCAAGAAAAATAGTTGAACGTGATATGTCATTACTAAATATTGACACCAAGAAGAATGTTGTAGATATATTGACGAAGTCGATTCCATTACAGAAGTTCAAACTATGCTTGGACTTGACTAATGTGTTGCCAAGGTAAGCATCTTTGAGGACGTGTGTGGATAAGACGGTCGATGAGAATCTCATTTGGAATTGAAGCCAAGGTGGAGATTTGTTGATAATTGTTTTGAACTCTTGAATTCCTATTTTATGGGATTAATTTATTTACCTTTTTGTTTCTTATTTATTTGAGTAGAGCCTATTATTTAAGAAGTAATTTTATTGGTAAGCCCATATTGATTAGGATAAACATATGAGTCTATAGATAAAGCAAAATTAAGTTTCCATAAAGTTAGTGTTATGAGATTGGCTCCACGATACTTCCCATATGGGGTTTGCTTTTTCTTTATATGGGTTATTTTAGAGAGAGAAAAAGATCTAGAAAATTAGAGGAAAACTTTTGAGGGTTTTCTATCGAAAAAAAATTGTAGAGAGAAGATGACTTGGTGGGAGGCTGCGCTATGGGCCTTTAGTTCTCTCAAAAGTAAGTGCCTTGTAAATTTTTTTTATTTGATTTAGTGAAAAACATCAATCGTTTTCGCCTGTGGATGTAGTCACATCTATGATGAACCATGTAAATTCTGGTGTTCTTTTTCCTGTTATTTATTTTATGTTTTATTTTTCTTGCTTGCTGTTTGTTGTTTGTTTTTTTGTCTATTTTTTTTCTCGTATTTTATTTGCCAAAAATTGGGTTTAGAGCTTCCACGCACAACATATGGGTCCAAAAATTGAACCTGACGAGCCAGGTCCGAGTCCAAATCTTGGACCCGAACACTATTTGGGTCCAGGTCCCGATACGATCGGGTCCGGGTCTAGGTCCAGGTCCAATAATATTTTTTAGGTCCCAATATATGAAACATATTTAAGAGGTAATTAAAATATAGTTAAATATATAGATATTTTAATGTTTTGGTCTGATCGGATCTGGATCCGGGTCCCACACTATATTTTTGGGTTCGGGTCAAGGTCCCACACTATATTTTGGGTATGGGTCTGGGTCCCATGTCATTTTTTGGATCCAGGCAGGACCCGGACCCAGACTTAGACCCTACCCATTGCCACCCGTAACATATCAACTCTTCCAAGAGACACGAGCCATGGACAAATCCAGGGTGGGTGTCATACCCGACATATACTAGTGATACATGATCAAGTTATCCACATAAAAGGAGAGCTTTGAATCTCTCTTTAGTGGATCACGCATGCCTGTGCTATACTTTTACCCTCTTCTCCCCTTGCCCATGCTTATTTTTTCATTCAATAAATTATTTTGCACTGGCCAATGTTGTCTGCAAGCTAAGAACAAAGTATAGAGTGGGTCATTATCATGGGAGGGAAGGAAAAGCATGCGTTCCAAATATCTATTGTTACATTTTCTCTCTCTAACACCATGGGTTGGACACAGGATTCCTCCATTATTGTGCACTTGAGACAACAGAGAAAGGCAATGGGTCATGATGCCCATACCCTTCAACCATTATCTCCCTTTTTTTGTTTTGCAATGACCCTATTCTTTCCCTTTTTTAAAAAATATTCGAAAAGGACTCATTGCATTATCTCATTATATTCACTTTGGTGATATTGTAAAATATTTCCTAGCTTCATTGTGCCTTTTTAAAAAACTTGAATGTGATTCACAGTACATGTCATTTCTCCACTTTAAATATTTCATTTTAGGATAGGCGTTTTTCTCGTTTGATTTTTATTGATTTGAAGGTTAGGAACCGAGGTATCTATGTTTGCATGTATGTGTATGTGTACGTGTATGTATATGTATGTATGATGTATACACATGTACTTATGACCTCTACTTCAGAGTTTCCATTGCACCAAATGCCATGATTTCACCTGAGCATAGAAGTGTTGGGTGCGTTGGTTGGTCGGGGTTTCTAGGAAGCACGGATTTTCTCTACTTTTTCCTCTTTCTACTTGCGCTCCTTTTTTATTGAAATTTATTGTTAATGTTCAAAAAAAAGGGCGGGGGGGAAATTATATAAGGCATCAATTTTAAACTTTAAAGGCAAACTGCACCTTAAAAACTTATTGAACGAGGTTGTTTCGGAGCTGAAATACTTTTTACTCGATCATTTCACCCTCAACATATATAGATATTAAAAAAAAAAATTCAAATCTTAGAAAAATAATACGCCTTATAATACATTATGTGGATCTTCCATTTTCAAGATCTTCATATGTTTATAGATTTGTTTGATTTGAAAAAATTTTTAGCTTTAAATTTTATAATAAAGGGTGAAAATAGTTTTCGCCGTCAGATATTTCAGATATTGAAACTATATCTTCCAACAATATTTAGAAGCACACTTTACTTTGATCGTTTAAAGTTAACCCATTCGGCACCCATTGTTGCAATGTCAGCTAGGGGCGGCTAAGGATCTGGTCCCCAAAAATATATTGTGGGACCTGGACCCGACCCCAAAAATTAAAAACTATACATATTTAAATATATTTAATTTTATTTTTATAAATTAGGACCCGAGAATATGTGGGACCTGGACCCAAATAGTATTCAGGTCCAATATTTGGACTTGGACCTAGGTCGGGTCTACCCTTCGGCACCTAGGTCCTGGGTCGGGTCCGGGTGCATTGCCACCCCTAATGTCAGCGTGAATTTTGTTAACGTATGCAAAAACCTTTATGACAATAACTTACTACCAACATGTTAACATTAAAAAATACATCTCTCGGAGTAGAGCCAAGAGTTTGGTCAGCGTGAATTTTGTTAACGTATGCAAAAACCTTTATGACAATAACTTACTACCAACATGTTAACATTAAAAAATACATCTCTCGGAGTAGAGCCAAGAGTTTGGTGATGCGTTGTGTGGCAATCTATAGGAAACTTGGTCGGAAGAAAAGGACTAAAACCATCTGCTACTCCCTCTCTTCATTTCAGTGATTCCAATACAATTTTTTTTTTTTTAACTACAAAAATACTACAATTTTTCAACTTTGCATGAAATATCTATCTAATTTATGATCCGAAGCCTGCATAGTATTGAGTTCGCTGTCCTAATTATGGTCGGGTAGGGGGGGGAGGGCTTCTCTTGATTCTTTATATGTGGTTAGGACCAGTGTTTGAAACTACTACCCGGGGTGTACTCAGCCCTAATCCGAGTACTCGGCCCGAGTCCGAGTAACTAAGCTCGAGTAGTACCAAATATTGAAGCAGCAAAAAAAAGGTTAAAAAAATTATAAAAAATATAAACAAACCTTCAAAAAGAAATAGGAAATGTATGTTTACAGTAAGATTAAGCAAACTTATCAAAATGAGGCAAAAAACTAGATTTTAAAAATTCAACTAGTGACTGAGAGTGTTTTTAAATAATCTAAAAAATATGAAAAAATATAAAAATAAGTATTTATGGCCAAAACACTTTGCAATCTTCGCCAATGATAGAAAATATAAAAAAAATATAAAAATAAATTTATTTATTTTGGGATTTTATATAATTTTTTGAATTTTTTTTAACATCCCCGAGTGGGACATCCAACATGGAGCCTGAGTACTCGAGACTCGGACTGAGTAGTCAAACACTGCTTAGGACATACGTTGTTGGATCTTTTGAGGGTTCCCTTGCTTTTTTCCTATTTTATTGTAACAAGTTTTATTCTAGTTGATGTATCTCTCGCTTCATGATCAATAAAATTATAGCAATTTTGTCAGATAATAAAAAAAACAAATATAAACATGTGAGAATCTCAGCCTCCTAGATAGTTATTATTGATATCATGATAGTATACAAGGTCCTCATTTGCTCTTGGCTCTCTAATAGAGATTTCTTATGTGACGGTCGTTATGTATCTTTAAAGTATTTTTAAAGCAATGAAGTAGTGATAGTGAAATAATTGATCATCTTTGCCCGTAGATTCGCTTATAAAATATTATCATACTGATAACAAACCGTGTAGGTTTCGATATTCCTCTTTGTTATTTCTTTTTATTGATTGAATCTCCGTGTAGATTTCGATATTCCTCTCTGTTATTTCTTTCTTATCGATAGAATCTCAGAATGCTGCAAAGAAGTCTTTATATTGATTGATAAAGAATATACAAGGCACTGTATATATATATGGCGAATAACAATTTTGGAATGATACCCACAATTATTAATAATTACTAATTAATCTTATCATAATCAAGAGATGCCTAGACACCTAATCTTATTAAGAGATATATACCCATGCAGGTACATATCCATACTAATACATATCAATACTTATATGTATCCATAATGAGGTATATAAATACTAATATGAAACATATCCATATGCTAACACCCCCCTCAAACTAATGATGCTTTGATATAAAGCCGCTTGAGTTTGAATAATACTAAGTTGAGAAAACGAGCAGTGATCTTCAGGTGCATGGCGTGACTGATAGAAGTAGTAGTTTCCGTGCTCAGATTGCTTAAACAACAAGCACAAAAGGCATTGGACAACAAGCACAGAAAGCATTGGCGGATCAACAAGCCTCATAAATATAGGGCAACAGGAATAGATGGCCATATCAGAGTAGGCTTGAGCAATCAGACAGAAAACTCCAAATCTTCACCGAAAACAGAAAAATAGTCGAGACAAATGAGAAAATAGAATGACACTTGGAAGAGGCAACACAACTCGATATGGATCCGAAACCGATTCAGCCCGCAGACCAAAATAGACATAATCGAGTAACATGACAACATACCCAATCATACAGAGAACATACAAGTTCGAGTAACAAAAAACTCGATCAGACAGGATCGAGTAATAGAAAACTCGATCAGACATGATTGAGTAACAAAAAACTCAATCATAAAAAAAGATCATTCCGGAGGGGGTATTTTCTAGTCCAGTTTCATAGGGTCAATGACGGTATTAGATCAGAGTAGCTAGTGAGTTTTCATATAGATTTGGTGGCTGGTGAGTTTTCAGACAAATCTGGACCCTGAGATCAAGATCCTGGGGCAAAAGAAGGAAGAAATGTAGTTTTTCTGAGATCAAGGTCACCCAGCTACTTTGATGCATGGCCAAAGAGAGGTTATTGAACTGGGAGAGTGAAACCTCAATAGATTTGGTGGTTGGTAGGGAATGAATTCTACAGATGGTAAAAAAAATTGAGCTTTTGCTTTTGGAGGATGTGCATGTTCATTAGCTGGCAAAAAATTGAGGTATTTATCGTATAAGCATGCAAGAGAGTTTGATAATTTTAAATAAACTGAAGAAGCTAGATAGAATGCTTGGAGAAAATGAAAAGGAATGGATGATGGGTGGGGCCGGATCAGCAGTAATAGAAGCAAAAGGGTCTAGCTACTACTATTTATAAAAGAATAAGCGAAACTCGAACACGCGAAACTCGAATTGAAACAAATATAGAAATGGAAGCAGCAAACAACAAACTGGATGATGTAAATTGATGAGCGACAAACAGTGGCAAATATCAAACTGGGTGGAAGACAAAGAGTCGAAATACAACCCGACAGCGAGTCGAAACACAACCCGACAGAGAGTCGAAATATGATCCGACGGATAGTAGAAACACAACTCAAGACTCCGTAGAGAGTCGAAACTTGAAAGATGACTCGACAGTGGGGATGATATCAGAACATCACAAGGTGGAGAGTAGCAGACACAACTCATCAGTAGAGCTCGAATCCAGAATGAATATGAGCCAACAACAAAGCGGAGAGTCGCAAACACCACTCGTCAGTAGAGCTCAGATCCAGAACAAATATGAGCCAATAACAGGGGCAGAGAGTACTAAAATTTTTTTAACTCAGGTTGGGGAGCTCAGATCTACAGTGGGAGAGAGTACTAAATTTTCCTGAACGAGTTGCAGACTAACGAGTTCAGTCGTTAAGCGTAAGGTTGGGGAGCTGAGATCTGCGGTGGTAGAGAGTAAGAGCTCAGATCTACGGTTGAAAAGTTTATGGCTTTGATACCATGATAGAATCTCAGAATACTATAGAGAAATCTATGTATATTGATTGATAAGAATATACAAGACCCCACCTAAATATACGGCTAATAACAATTTTAGATAAATACCAACAATTATTAATAATTACTAACTAATCTTATCATAATCAAGAGATGCCTAGACACCTAATCTTATTAAGAGATATATACTCATGCAGATACATATCCATACTGATATGTATCCATAATGATGTATATCAATACTAACATGATACATATCCATACGCTAACACTTATTCCATTTGGTTTGTGTTATCATTGTTCATTGTTGCTTTCATTTGCTTTATCACGTTGTTATCAACCCCTCATTTCTTAGGGTCCTTTGCACAACAAGTAATCCATCAGAGTTATAATTTTATAACTGTTGAAATATATACGTGTACAGATAACTACTGAAATATGATACACAGATGATATAGTTACCCAAATCCCATATTTTGGGTAACTAGATGTAAAGAATATCATGATGATATATTTAGGAGATAATTGGGGATATCAATTTCTTTTTAGTGGTTATCTTGTATTTTCTATTTAATACTCGATGAATAAAATAATAGGAACGACTGAATAGCCCTTCAACCGTGGTTCTAGGTCTAAGAGACCAAACCACGTAAAGCTGTATTTTTCTTTTCTTTCTCTTGTCTCTTCTGTAGAAACGAAAAGCAATCCTTAAAAACAAAAAAGAAGAAATAAACACAAAAGAAAGAGACAACCAACCACAACGCAAAGATATACGTGGTTCGACAACGTGCCTACGTCCACCAGAGATGAGAGCTTCTTGACTTGCAACGGAGAATAGGGTTACAATAGCTCTCTTTTCCTCACGCCTCTCTGTTCTCTTTGATTACAAAGAAATCAACGTTTTTCCCCTTAACCGTAAATGAACCCTCCATCGCAACAATATCTATGGAATCACAAGAATGTATATCGACTTACAACAATATATATCGAGTCCCATATAGATGGTACAGATTACCGAAATACCCCAAGTACAGATATATATCGAATTCCAGATATATCGAATTCCCATGTACAGATATCTGAAATTTTCCTCGGGCCTTCGGTCCTTCGGGCTTTTAGCAGCCCTCCGGAGTTATCCTTTTGACAATATCTTGACAAATCTATTTCTTCAGAATACAAGACATCAATCCTCAACATTCTCCACCTTGGCTTGAATTCTGTCGAGCCACCCTGAAGATAACCTGAAGATGTCTTCATCCCCGTACCTCCATAAAGGTACGCGACTGTACCCCCACCTACCACGGGGTGCTTCCCACACTCTCAACAATGAGTGACATTAAGCAAGTTTAAGCAAAGCTTGAACTTTTCCGTAGTGCCTGGCTTTGTAAGCATATCTGCAGGGTTGTCATTCGTATGAATTTTCTTTAGGTGAATGATTTCTTCTGACGCAAGTTTCCTGATCTTTGTGTTATATCACATCATTGTATTTTGTCATTGTATGAAACACTTGATTTTTTGCAAGATTTATGACACTCTGATTATCACAATGCATCGCAGTACCTTCTTGTTCTACCCCCAACTCATGAGCTAAACCAGTCGACCAGATCGCCTCCTTTGCAACCTCAACTGCTACCATGTACTCTGCCTCTGTCATAGATAAGGCAATCATAGGTTGAAGCATTGTCTTCCATAAAATAGGTCCACATGTTAGTGTGAATACATACCTTGTAGTAAACCTCCGCTTATCTAAATCACCAGCATAGTCAGAATCGACCTATCCCACCAGTTCTATAAAGCTTCTCTTCCTACTGAACGTAATTTCAAGATCTAACATCCCACTCAGATATCTGAAAATCCATTTAATAGCATTCCAATGCTTCCTGCCAGGATTACTCATGTGTCGATGAACAACACTAACAGCATGAGATAAATCCGGCGTTCTACAAATCATAGCATACATGAGGCTTCCGACTGCGTTAGCATAGGGCACCAGATGCTCTATCTCCTCATTCGTAGTGGGACACTGCCATTTAGATAACTTGAAATGACTCGCCAATAGAGTGCTAACTGACTTGGCCTTTTCCATATTGAAACACTCCAGTACCTTTTCAACATACATTTTTTGAGTTACCCAGAATTTACCTGTACTTCTATCTCTATGAATCTCCATACCAAGGATCCTACTAGCAGCCCATAGATCCTTCATATCAAACTCAAAATTTAACATGGACTTGAGAGAGGTTATGTCATATTCATTCTTGGCAGCAATGAGCATGTCATCTATATAAAACATCAAGAGAATAAGGGAATTATCATCAAGAATTTTAAAATAAACACAACAATCATACTCACTTATTGAATAGCCAATCTGTACCATGAAATAGTCGAAGCGCTTGCACTACTGCCTGGGAGATTGCTTAAGACCATAAAACGATCTCTTGAGCAAACAAACTTGATCTTTCTTTCAATGCACCTTAAAGCCTTCAAGTTGTACCATAAATATTTGTTCATCTAGATCACCATGAAGAAATGATGGCTTCACATCAAGCTGTTCTAGCTCCAAATTAAACATGGCTACTAAAGCAAGTAACAACATTATTGACGTGCACTTAACAATCGGAGAGAATATTTCATTGTAGTCTACTCCATCTTTCTGATCGTAGCCTTTTGTTATGAGCATAGCCTTGAATCTCTCACATTCATTTTATGTTGCTGCCTCTTTCTACCGAAATATCCACTTGGCCCTTTGGGCTTTTAATGCCCTCTAGAGTTGTCATTTTGACTATACCTTGACAGATCTATTTCCTCATAATACAAGACATCAATCATCAACATCTTCTTCTCAATTTCTTCTACATGGTATCAGAGACTCCTCTCAAAGAAACCAAAGTTGCCTCCAAATCTCATCCAAAAAAAAAAAAAAATTCGTGCTTCCATATCTTCGTTATTCATTGCTCAAAATCTTTGTTAAATTTGTTTGCATCTTGGCGTCTAGGTATTGTTTGCAAGGATTAATTGTTTGACAACCGTCCAAGCAAAGCCCTAAATTGGTTACCCTGGGGGATAAGTGACTTTTTGGGTAACTAATTGTGCTTCATAACTTTGGCGTGAAAATTATTGTGCAAAAGCTTTGCAAGCAAAAACATATCCATGAAAAGCCTTCTATTTGCGTCACAAGCTTATTATTGCTCCGTGAAAGCAACACTAATCTTCTGTGCCTCCTTAAAAGCGGCAGCAGTCTTCATCCACCTCGGTTGTAGCAGCATGGGGCTCTTTGCAGTAGCGTGTGGTCTTCATCCACCTAGTCTTTATTGAAACTAATTTCTAAGCCTATTAAATGGGGGATAAAAATTTTGGTTCAAACATTGTTGTGTATGAGGGCAACTACCCAAATCTGAAAATTACTCATATGCTTCTTAATGGAACCAATTATGAAACTTGGTCTCGAGCTGCAACCATTTATCTCAGTAGCAAATGTAAGTTTGGTTTTGTGAATGGAAAAAAACAGTCCCAAACCTCGATGATCCTACTTAGGAAGAGTGCGAGTCTGGAGACAACCTCGTCAGGTTGTGGATTATAAACTCAATAGAACCACGACTTGATGAAGAGATGTATTTCCAGCCTACTGCTGAAGATTTATGGAATTCTTTGAAATAGATTTATTGGCCAATGGGACTATGGTACCAGTTTGTGGAGTGGAACATATTAAATTTTTTTTTAAGGATAAGTTATATGAAGTTTTATATATTCCTTCTTTCCATTCGAATCTTTTGTCAGTCAGTCAAATCACAAAAGCCTATAATTGCTTGACAATTTTATGTGTTGACAATGTGGTTTTTCAGGATCGGGTATTTAAGAAGAAGAAAGGTGAGGGTAACCAATCATATGAGTTGTACCTATTGGATCAAAACTCAAAAAATGTTTTTGCAGGGGAAAAGTGCAATCCGAGGATAGTACATAGCATTGTAGATTGGGACATCCATATGATAGAATTCTAAAGCAGGTGGTCTCTAGTATTGATGCATCCTTTGCATCTTGTGAGGCCTGTCGGTATGATAAACAGATCAGATTTCCATTTTAAAATTTGGATAGAATCGAAAAATAATGTTGATATCCTTCATTCAGACTTATAGGGACCTACTCCAGTAGATTCTTTTTTTGGTTTTAGATATGTGCTTTCTTTTATCGAGGATAACTCGTTATGTTTGGATTTATCTATTGAAGTTTAAGAGTGATATCTTCATTGCCTTTAAGAAGTTCCATGTCATGATAAAAATCAATTTGATGCTAAGGTGAAAATTTTTGGGACAAAATATACAAATAAATCTTTTTCTTCATATTTGATGGAGCATGAGATCATTCATCAGATCTCATGTGTAGAAACCCCTTAGCAAAATGGAATTGCTGAGAGGAAAAATAGACATCTTCTTAAAGTAACAAGTGCCTTACTTTTTCAAATGAATGTTCCTAATCATACTGGTATGAGGGGATTCTTATAGCTTGTCATCTTATAAATCGGTTGCCGATGAGAATCTTGGATAATAGAAGCCTCTATGAAATGTTGAATGGTTTCCCACCTACTATTCATCATTTAAAGATATTTGGTTGTGAATGCTTTGTACATTTATCAAAAAATCATAGAGACAAACTTGATAAACGATCCATTAAATGTATATTCATGAGATATTTACTTACCAAGAAGAGTTATCAATGCTATGACTCAAAAACTAGATGAATGTATATTCTAGGGAATGATGAATATAATGGACAATTTCCTTATTTTCAAATTGATAAGCCTCAGGGGGATATTAGTAAGACAACCTCTACCAAAGATCTCTAAAAAATAGATGGTCTTGATTCCATAGTCAAAATCATTAAAAGTACTACGCCAAGTCAAGAAATACCTCAAGAATCTATTCTTGAAGAACCACAAGACTCCAATGAGGATGTTCATTCAAATGAATATTAAGGGGAAATAATTCCTTAAGACTTTCAGCCAAGACGATCTGATCGTATTAGTCAACACATTCCTGGTTTAAAGGATTATTATACATATCATGTCAAGAAAAGCAATCACAGAATTCATTACCCCAATGAAAAACATATGGATTTTAAGAAATTATCTCCTAAATATAGTGTTTTTTTTTACCAAAATTTCATCAACTAAAGAACCCACTAGATTTGAAGAAGTTAATTCAAATGCAGTATGGATGACTACTATAAAAGAGGAACTTGTTGCTTTAAAGAAAAATCATATTTGAGATATTTTTATTCTTCCTAAAGAGAAAAAAACCAGTTGGATGCAAGTGGGTATATAAAACGAAATACAAAAGTGATGGAACAATTGAAAGGTACAAGGAGAGACTTGTTGCAAAGGGATTCACCCAAATGTATGGTGTTGACTACAAGGAAACCTTTGCTCATGTGATCAAAATGATATTGTGAGGGTTTTACATTTTATTGCTGCCAACAATGACTGGTCTTTATATTAATTAAATGAAAAAAAAAACCTTATTGCACAGAGATTTAGAAGAAGAAGTTTACATAAAACTTCTTCCTGGTCATCTTCAAGAAAGCAACAAAACTCTGGCTTGCGGGTTCAAGAAAGCAATTTATGGGCTTAAACAGTCTCCCAGGACATGGTTTGCAAATTTAAGTGAAGCTCTTGTTGATATAGGGTTTTCTTAAAGTAATGTTGATTCATCAATGTTTGTAAAAACAAGGCTATCTGGGAATGTTATTGTCCTTATTTATGTTGATGACATTGTTATAACAGGAAGTGATTCAAATGCCATAACAAAATTGAAAGATTACCTTCATACGTAGTTTGATATTAAAGATTTGGGAAAACTTAAATATTTTTTTAGAATTGAGGTTGCATACTAACATAGGAATTTTTATTTCTCAAAGCAAATATGTTTTAGATCTTTTGCACGAAATTGGCAAGATAGGTTGTAAACCTATTGATACTCCAATTGAGACAAATTATGAAGCCAATATAGACTCAGGTAAAACTTTAGAAGATATTGGGATGTTTCAATGTTTGGTTGGTCGACTTACATATCTCATTGTCATTAGACCTGATATTGCTTATGCGGTCAATGTGATAAGTCAATTCATGCACTCTCCAAAATTTGCTCATCTTGATGCTGTCAATCGAATTTTAAGAGATCTTAAGTCATCTCTTAAAAAAGGATTTTTAATGAAAAAGAATGGTCATATTGATATTATTACCTTTTATGATGCTGATTGGGCAGGTAGTCCTCCAGATAAAAGATCCACCACAGGATATTGTACATTTGTAGGGGGTAACCTTGTAACATGGAGAAGTAGGAAACAATCGGCGGTTGCTTGATCTAGTGCAGAGGCCGAATACAAAGCCATGGCAACTACAACCTGTGAATGAATTTGGCTAAAATTTCTTCTCGAATATATGGGTTTCAACATTTTGTGTTCAATGATTATGAACTGTGACAACCAAGCTGCTATACATATCGCATCAAATCCTGTATCTCAGGAACGAACTAAGTTCATAGAAATAGATTATCATTTTGTGAGAGAGAAAGTTCAAGCCAAGGAAATTACTACTTCATTTGTCAAAAGCAAAAATCAACTTGCTAATATCCTTACAAAGGCCACAAGCAAAGTATAGTTTCAAGAAACATTAAACAAGTGGAGCTTTATAGTTATTAGCACACCAACTTGAGGAGGAGTGTTGAAATATATCCATGTACAAATAACTACTGAAATATGATACACGGATGATAAAGTTACCCAAAGCCCATATTTTGGGTAACTAGATGAGAAGAATATCATGATGATATATTTAGGAGATATATCAATTACTTTTTAATTATTATCTTGTATTTTCTATTTAATACTCAATGAATGAAATAATGAGCACGACTAAATAACGCTTCAACCGTAGATGTAAGTCCAAGAGATCGAACCACATAAAGCTGTATTTTTCTTTCTCTTTTCTTGCCTCTTCCTTTCAATTTCTTCTCCAATAACAAATGTAGCCCTAGCATTGGTAAAGCTCTAATCAAAGGTTAATAGATATGGGTGAGGTTTATATAGGATGTCATCTTAAAGTAAGGCGCACTTTCCGATTTCATCCAAGATTGCATTCTGGAGCCATAAACTTTAAAGTGGTCTTTTGCCTCTAATTATGAAATTTAAAGTTCCAAAAATAACATCCATCAAGCATATTTATCAACACCTGAAAATCTTAAAGATAGACTCCGCAAATAATGTGTTAGAAGATGAACTCCTTTTAGGACTTAAAATCCTCTTCTTCTTTCTTTGTCATATCCATAATGTAAATAATGGATCTACGTGTGAAAATAAAGCCTTGGAAATGCTTCCCCATGAGTCGAGGTGTTTTTTTGTTTTCATGCAAAGTGGACTATTCTATGGTAAAATATTTTACTAGGGGTTTGTTTTCATATGCTTTCTTCCCTTATCAAATATGTGTTTTACCGTGAAAATATTTTTTGAGAAATATTCTCACACCAACCAAACGTGCCCCAATAGATATTTGTTGGTATGCATGGTTTCCCACTAAAATTGGAGGTTTATAAGTGACAGAGCACTGGCAATTTTATCAGCTTGGGCCTACCCACTTGTTTGGTGGGCCTGAAATACTTTCCTGCCGAGCTTGGACTAGCACTAGCTTGCCCTGAGTTTTTTTGAAGTAAATATTATATATTTATATTCAATATTTTTGAGTTTAGGAATAGGCCAAGCCCAAAACCAAATTTTTGGGCTAACCCAACCCGGATTCAGCCCGTTAACAACCTATGAAGCACGGTCTCCCCTTCATTTTGGAGCAAGTTAGACTAGTTTATTATACGAGCAACAAAACTTTTTATCACTAATAGCGATATATATACTGTTGGAAAGCAAGTGTACAATACTTTAACATCCATTATGCCTGAACATAGTTCAATTAGCATGCTACTTTCTACCTCATCTGCGGATATTTGGCCGAATCCTTTTGTTTAGGCAAAGAAAATAGATGAATGATGACGCCATGAAAGGACCCACTAACAAGAATTTTGGAGTTTGCTATATAATCAGCAGATGGTCATCATCGCCATCTAAGCATTATCCCAAATATTTGAGATTGGCTACACGAATCCTATTCTATCATTCCATTTTATCAAGGTCCATACCCTCAGTCAAATCATAAGTCATATTTTTTCTCGTTATTTCCATCCATATTTTTTTGGGTCTTTCTCTTGCCCATTTAGAGCTTTTCACTTAAACCAAATCGGTCATCCTAACCGATGTTGTTATAGGTCGCCGTTGCATGAGGCCAGCCCACCTAAGTTACTTTCCCTCATCTAATCATCCAATAAGAACCACCCCTAAGTTTCCTCTAATATATCATTCCAAATTGTACCATTTCTTGTTTGCTACTTATACATCTCAACATCTTCATCTTAGCTGTACTCCTATATAAATGTTGTTTATTGACCACCTAACATTATATCCCATAATCATGGCTAGTCTACAGTTGTCCTGTAAAATTTGAACACGGTTTCTATGCAACCAACCTGCATATTATAGAAATGTGGTCTTGGCAATAAATATCTTTTTTAAATATAATTTGATCCTAATTTTTAGAAAATATATAATTTTTAACATAGAGATCATGAATATGAAAACAAAATAATAATTTGAAAACTAGAAATAACAATTATACTAAAAATACATTTGGACTGTTAGTTACACTTGCTTTTAGATGGACCACCTATTTGTATCCATCTTTAAGGTGGATGCTTTATACCTCTGGACCACATATTGTAGAAATTCAGTCCAACCCGCATGAAACAATTTTCCATAAAACTCTCCCTTGAGCAGATTGTAAATTAAAAAAAAATTCAAGTTCCTATACATATTAATCTAACTTCAAAAACATTGGGCGGTCTATTTGTTATAATTCTACTCCAAAAATTCCCATAATAACTTCTCTTTTGCTATTATTTCTATTGAACAGTTTTAAAAAAAATCTCAATTTACTAGGATTTTGAAATTGCAAAATCAGTGCAAACATTGCTTGGTTTTCGATGAAATTCGATCCCTAAAATCTAATATTTATGTCCTGGATCCAAATCATAGGCTTGATCTTCATTTTTTTTTTTCTTAAAAAAGGGGGAATTAGAATTTGAAAGATTTAGATTTTGGATTCATTAATCACTTGAATTTTTCAGATCTCCTAGATCTGAACTCGAAGCACAAAATTACTTTTCAGGCTTCAATTGGGGTTGTCAGGGGAAGTCGTGATGAAGATTGAAAGTATTGTTTCTTGATGTCATTGTCATACATTTGAATAGGGTTCACATAACATGTCATGTCTCCACATGATGTCATGGTTATACATTTGTTTACTCCTCATTTTGAAGCTTAACTTTTCCTTGAACCCCACGTCGGGATAGGCCCCCGTATGTAGTTCTTCTCTTTTTATTTTAATTAATTTGTATTTTTGGAACCATAGCATATTTTTTACAATGAATTATAAGATTTTAAATCTATTTATCATTCCCTGCCTATAGCTAGTATGATTCAAGCTATCTATGCTAGCATGTATGTGTATATGCTTGCATGCATGTGTATATGTGGCGTGCACAGGTACATGTGGCCCACACTTCTGAAAAGTTCTATACTTCTATTTCACCAATTGCGATGATTGTTACCAAAGCACACAAGTGAAGACCCAACTGAGATTTGCTACCATGTCAACATGAACTTTGTTAACATACACTGAACCTTTTGGACACTACCCACTACCAATACATTAACATTAAAAAAAAAAGAACGATTTTGTATGCAAATCATTTTTCGGATTGGATGGTAATTCTTCACCACTTGGCAGGTGCATGGGTGGCAATGGGTCCGGTCTGGGTACGGTTGGACTTGGATTTATTGGACCTGAACCCGACCAAACCTGACCCAAAAATTAAAATATCTATATATTAACTGTATTTAAATATATTTCATATTTTAGAACCTGAAAAATATTGCCGGACCAGGACCCAAATAGTGTTTGGGTCCAAGATTTGAGCATGAACCCGACCCGCCAAGATCAATTTTTAGACCCATACCCAGATCCGGATCAGATCTACCCTTCGCATTCTGGGTCCGGGTGCGGGTCCATTGCCACCCCTATCTAGATGAGAATGTATTCACATATCGCCGTCAAGTTGGAAATTTGCTTATCGAGAAGGATTAAAATATCTCTTGGAGTAGAGCCTAGGGTTTCGTGATGCGATGGAGGAATCTATGGGCAACTTGTTGGGAAGAACTGGATGTGCTTACGCCATCTACCATATGACATCATGCCTTCCTTAATTTTATTCAAATACAAATTTTCAAATTGTGAATAAAATTTTTAAAGGAAAAAGTTTACATACGGCGTTAATTTTATATTATAGAAGTAACGTGCATCTCAAAAATCTACTGGAAGTGGTTGTTTCGATGTCGAAAAGCACTACCGTTGATCATCTCGACCTAGGGATGTATGGCTACGAAAAACAATTCTAAAATCCCAAAAAAATCTTGTAATATATAATCTAGATAATCCATTTTAACATAAATTCAATTGTTTATAAATCTGCCCTATGTACACCATTTTTTTTAGCTTTAAATTTGATAATTAGGAAAAAAAGGTAGAATTTTAGGCCATGGTAAGAGTTATGGTGGAACTTCATCTTTTAACAAGATTTAGAGGTGCATGTTACATTGATTGTTTAAGGTTGATACCTAATAAGAACTGTACTAAAAAACCATAATCCAAATCCTTTTAAGTATTGAGTTTATGGTCAAATTATTTGGGAGTAAACACACTTGTGGGCCTCCGAACATCCTCGATGGATGTTATTAGTGTTAGGCAGTATGTAAGGTCCTTATGCTCTTAGGTCTGTAATTGATATTTCTTATGTGACACTCATTGTGTTTATTTAGAACTGCGCTAGTGGATCTATGGATTGATCATCTTCGTTAATGGATGTAGTCAATTAGTAGCAAACCATAAAAGTTATGATGTTCCTCTATGTTGTTTCTTTTTTTGTTTTCTTTGCTTTGTATTGTAGTTGTTCACTATAAATGGAAAATCGCTTCATGCGGGCTGGTCCGCATTTCAAGTGGTCCCAAGATATAAAGCATCCATCTTAAAAATGGATGCAAATAGGTGGTCCATCTAATAGCAATTGAACTAACGGTTTAAATATTTTCTTAATAGAATTATTATTTCTATTTTTTATAATTTATTTATTTATTCATATTCGTGATTTCCATGTTAAAGATTATATGTCCTTAAAAATTAAGTCAAAAAATCCATCTCAAAAATAGATTTTTAGAAGGTGACGCATTTCAATTGAAGAAACCGTGTCCCAGTTTAAGTGGAGGTCACCCCTTTCTCTTAGGGCAGGTTAGCCTAGTTTGTTATGAGTACAATATTGCTAACATCCATTATGGCTGAAGACAGTCCAATTAGCATGCGCTTTCTAGCAAAATAAAAGATAAAGCATGACGCCAGGAAAAGGTCTACAATTTTTTTTTTTAACCAATAAATTTAAAGTGGAAATATCCACCCTCTAAATGTGACAATAGGTAGGGAAGGCAATGGGCTGGACCTGGGCCAAGCCGCCCCTAAATCCAGCCCAGCTATAGTCCCTATAGGGCTGGCCTAGGTCTCGCCCTAGCCCTATCAGATCAGGGCCAAGCCGGCCGGGCCAAATAAAATTGAAAATAATAAATAAAATAAAAAATGAAACAAAATGAGAAAGGGCTCGGCAAGGTTTTCCTTGGCCCAGCCCTACCCTTGGGCCATGGTTGCAAGGCCTTCCATCCACATTTTATGGCCCAAACCCTAGTTTTTTAGAGTTGGGCTGGCCGGGCCACCTGACTTTACCTCCCTTAACATGTATGCTTGGATTCCACAGCCTCCTCTCTCTCTCTCAAACCAGATAATCCATTGCACCGTTGAGGGGTACAAAGGATTTAATCATTGACCTAAGTAAACTTGGAGTTGTGGTCCTCATAAGCGAAGTGGAATCTTGAAAATTCTGGTTTAGTGCAATAATTAGTGAGTCTATTGGAGAGCAAACTATGATTGCAAAAGGCCAAACTTGAGTCCAAATCGTCAAATCTTGCTTCTTGAAGGTGAAAGGAAGATTTCATGGAGAGCGCACTAGCTAATTAAACTTTTTATATTACTAAAAGTCAGGACAAAACCAGCTAACTCAATGTGACTCTTGAACCAAAGTTTTCCTCTCAAATGCTGAAAGTGCCTGCAAAAGCTTTAGGTGTTGAAAGGCAAAGCGTGAAAGAGAACTTTTATTTCTATAATTCTTAAACTTTTTTTTGGCCTTAATGGGTCGGTTACCTACTCACTTTTCAAAATCTAAACGCCCCACTTATAAAACGGGCCTGCAGCCTAGGCCTAGCCCGGTCCTATTCATGGGAAATTTACCTTTGAAGGCAACACTTACGGGCTTGAAATAGGCATCCGCGGCGCCTTATCGATCATTGTATAAGCATTCCTACAGAGTAGTGCGACATGATGGGGGCAAAGACAGCAGTTGGAGCTTCCCTTTCAAGAGAAAGTGTCCAGAAAGTGAGTGATTCAAGAGCATCAAAGTAGAAACACTATCCTAAAAGCCATAGAAGAACCGGATTGGATTCCTCCTAGTGCATCACGGATCTCTTGGTTGGAGTACTAAAATAGGCATCTCACAAATGATAGAATCCAAAGATGGTGTTTACAAGTAGATAACATATGCTACATTTTCAAATCTGAAAGTGAGAGCCACGAGCTGTTTACCACTTGTAATTTTGGCCATCACATTTACCAGATAGTGTTGTGGAGATTCAATGCTCGATCGATAGCCGCTTTGTGTATTGAAGACCTCATGGTCGATCGGTTCAAACGCAAATTTCTAACAAGTTCCTTAATAAAATGTGGGCAGTACCTCTCCGGTCATCAAATGGATAACTTGAAAAGAAGGAACTGGAGAGTAAAAGAAAATTGAAATCAATCCATTTTAGTGGTGATGGGAAAATAACTTGGAAATCCAAAACTAGCATTCCGGATGCTCACATAGGAATGAGATCGAGAGTCTTATCTTTGAGATTTGGGAACTTCCCCCTCACACCTAGAGCTTTGTGAGCATTGTTGTGGGGAGGGATACTTGTACACAAAAAGCTCTTAAAGCTACTTACTTTATTCCTTTGTATATCCATTTTGTTCTTATTTACCATATTAATGCAATGCATGGGGTACCCGCTCAACCCATCGCTAATTTAGTGAAAACAAAAAAAAAAAATTGTAAAACTTTAGCTTTACATGCATGACTAATCGATCCATTCTCACGGATATACAATTGAGATTATTTATATTTCTTGAGGACGAGCTCGACACAACAGTGGTCAAGGTGACGATGCCACAATGTGATGTTTCATGTCCCATTCTCACCAGATTTTAGGTGAAGATTAAAAATAAGAATTTAACAGTATTTCCTGATGATTGGCATTCACCACCCAAGAAGGGACCAACCATAATCTCTCATCAAGAATGACGGGGGATGAGCACGTCGTGCCTAGTATACATTTCCACTGTTCTAAAGCCCAGCTCAAGCAGTAACTTGGCCAAGTGACTCAGCCAAGTCGAGCGCCAAAAGAAAGCCTGAAACCTAGGAAAACTTCTAAAACATCCTCAAATAAAAAAAAAATCTAAAGAATCATATAGAAATCAAAAAGTCTATGAGCCATGAAATTTGGAGAAAAAAAAAAGAAAAATGAAGCTATTAGCTTGAAAAACAATAGGAAATTTTCAAAAATAAAATTATCAAAAGGTGTAAAAAAATAAAAAACATATATAGTTCTATACAAAACTAACTATAAATAAAGTATAATTGATTTAGTAATAAATCAAATATGTGAATTTCAACTAAAAAAGGAATTTACCTAAAATTTTGAGGTTGATCGCGCATTCAGTGCAGATCGATACCTTCAATCCTTGTTAAAGCTACCTCAAAGAACCCCAATCAAAACCCTGAAACCAATTTGGGTTTCAATTTCAAAGCTAGGAGATCCAAGCTCTTGAAAAATTCAGATGAATGGTAGATCAAAATTCCAAATCTCTCAAATCTAATTTTTTGATTGAAAATCAAGACTATGGTTAGATCAAGAACACAAAATTAGGTTTAGATTTCAAATTTCAATGATGCTTGACCACTGATTAATAAAAAATCGCAATTTTTTAAATTCGGGCACAAACTTGGACAAATGTTTTAATCTAAAAAACATAAGAAATCTAACTCTTTTTTTTATCAAAACTATTATAGGTAATAGATAAAGATCAGACAAATCTCAAATTTTGGCTCAAAGTGGTGAGCTTTTAGGCTTGAGATTATAACTACATTAAAAAATAAAAAGCACCCAAATCTACACCCCTTCCCTGAACAAGTGGTTAGGCTTTTCTTCTTTTTCTTTAAAAAGAAAAAAGAAAAAGAAAATCCACACTTCTTCCCCATTTCGAATTTACGAAATTGTGGAGAATACACGGCTATCGCTCTGGTACTCGCCCAAGTAGCACTCTTAGGGACCTTTTTCTAGACTCGACAGGCTGCCAAACAGAAGCAATAAATCCCAAGTCAAATCAGACGAGTTCTTGAATAGTAATTTCTAGAGAAGATATTGGATCTTAACATTTCGCAAGTATATTGTCATTAATTTTAGGACCCCAATCTCTGGGAATGTAACATCTTCAACCCACAGAAAAACCTCAATGAAAAAAATTCCTAATTAACCATCCAAGCGTGATCTAGGTGTTAAAAAACTCAAATTTCAATTATTATTTTTTTGAGAATAATTATCTAGTAATTCATAGGTGGTTCCTAAAATTTCACATTGAAAAAATCATTTAAATAGGTCCTTTAATTAATGGAGTAGATGTACACTATGCTCAGTACATGCGCTCTTTGACGTGCTCATTGTATCAGTACTAGCGCACTTAGAATGTGCTCCTGCTGAAGGACACGACTTTTCTTGATCTGAAATTTCGCGGTTTAAATTTTCAAAAATAAAAAAATAAATATTTTGGGATCGCATACACATTGATCTGACCTCAAACATCAGACGATCTATCTGCTATCGTTTCTTCTCGACAGTACATCCCAGAATATTATCTTTCAAACCTTGCTATTATTTCTGTTAAAGACATAATCAACTCTCTCTGTGGTATGGGCATCTCCCAATAGAGCACATACTATATGCTCCCTTTTCCATTGCATCATCCCAAGTAAAAGTAACTTCACAAAAATTTAGATAGCTACTTCTAAAAATGCACATGCAAATAGACATGCAGAGAGAGAGAGAGAGATAATAATAATGAGAAGAACAGCTTTCAAAAGAAGAAAGAATGTCCAGGCATGTTACTTACTAACAGCTGTTATATGGAAACCCCTCTCACTAATAACAGTATGTGAAAGCTTCAATCTAATGGCCTCAACTTCAACAGCCTTCCTCTCCTCATTACTCAACCAAGAAGAGAGATGAAGGGTGAACATGTCTCCACCTTCATTCAAGATGGTGTTTTCAAATGTCATGTCCCCTTTAAGGCTTTTGAACTTGGAAATCTCTGAAACTTTATTTGGGTCCTCTTCGGCAAAACTGAGAAGGATGCTCCTTATTGCATCGCACCAGATAGGCCGGGCTCGCGTAAGAAACTCATGCACCGCTACAACTGGAAGGTTCACACTACCCAACTCAGATTCATCATGGCCACCTCTTCCATGAAAATCTGAACCCCCAAGCTTTAGAAGCTCGTAAGCATCCGCCAAGTCACTGAATGCTGTAATCAAAGAAGACACATAAGCAAGGCTGATGGTGCATTAAACAAGAGGGCATTGGATCTCTCTCTCTCTCTCAAACTCTCTCTCTAACAAAAGCTTTATTTCAAGGAAAAAGTACAGCATGCTCAAAAGCCATCATACCAGTACGGTCATCAGGATCATCATCATCCAACCGATGGCCATCATGGTCATCATCATCCAATCTATGGGTTGGACGGTGGAGGGAGAGGGACAGGGATACACAATTGAATTAGTCGTATACGTTGGACCCACTCTCTCCCCTATCACCATCTAATCCATTAGTAGGATTGTGATAATCTTTATAATGATGTTTTTCCTTGGTCAAGTTCCTATTACCAGGTTGTCTATGCATCATACTATTCTGCCTCTAGTTCTTAAGCATTGCTTCATGAAGACTCTCTCTCTCTCTCTCTCTCTCTCACACACACACACACACACACACAGACGCTCACAGAGTGTATTAGTTTTAGGACTTCACTAAGTTTTCAGTTATGTTTAGACTATTTGCACAAGCTCTATCAGTGACAGAAAACGACATGTATTTGCCGATGATGACACTATCATTTACCAGCTAATCGACCATCGCTCCTGTAGACCTCCATTGCATGAAGGCCAGATGCTTTCAAGCTCCTGATTATGGGAATGGGATTCTTCAAAGCCCAAGGATGTGCCAAAGCCGCCACACCCCCAGTTCGACATATTAGTTGGACCGCTTCCTCTACAAGAAGCTCATTTCCCCTGCATTCAAATGTTGGGGCTTAATTCAAATTCCAAATACATGCACATCAATATACATACATCTAGACACTAGATATATACCCTCCTTAGGCAAAAAACTCCATAGAGGGCCAATGTCCGCAAACCAAATGGGTGTTTCCAAAACCAAATAATTTCATCCCCATACAGGTATGTGAGTGTGTCTGCGGATTGTGTACTACAGCATGGAGTCTCACCATCCCATGGTTACTGGAAATGAAACGTTCCACCACCTGAAAAGACTCTGGTGGAGGAATGGTTCATCTCCAACATTGATCATTGAGAACAGTGGAAACTTACATGCAGTATACAAATGATATGGCAGACATACACACAAGCTCATATGCCCAGGAGCATATATAGTGTTTGGGAACACTAGACATCCCTGAATCTTACCACTCCCACTCAAATATGTTAACTTGCACTTGAAACACACAGTAGTCAATGTAGTGTACCTCTTCCGTTTTGTACACCCCATCAAAACTCTCTCTCTCTCTCTCCCCCTATATATATATATATATATATATATATATATGGAAAAATTTTATATAAGGATGCAACCTTATAATGTAGAACTATGATGCACCTCAAAAATTCATCGGAAAAGGTAGTTTTAATGTTGAAAAACCCTTTGATTGATCATCTCGACATTGAGATGTATGACCATGAAAAATAAAAACATTTTAAGTCTCAAAAATAGTGCATTTTACAACATATTATCTACACCGTCCATTTTCAAGATTTTCATATGTTTATAGATCTACTTGATTTTAACCATTTTTTAAATTTAAAATTTTATAATTAGATATAAAAATAGATTTTGAGATAATCCTAAGCACATTTTACATCAAAATTATATACCATGATAAAATTTGAAGGTGCACCTTTCCTCTACACCTACGGATGCATCTGTATGCAAACTGCACCCTATATATATATATATATATATATATATATATATATATATATATATATATATATATATATATATATATATATATATATACATTGTGACTTGTGACCAAATATACAAGTCAGGAAGGTTAAAGGATTGATATACTTACTTAGCATAAGCAGGTCCACCATCATAAAGATATTTACTGAAAGCTTGTCTAAGGTTCTCAACATGACCAGCCTCAACCAATGCACGAGCCACATGGAGCCGTCCAGGGGCAACCCCATTTCCAGCTATCCTTGCAACGTGCTCCCATTTAATTGGAATTTTCAACTTGTTCAACTTTAGTAGCATGTCTTTTGCACGACGGAAACGTCCATCCCTTATTTTCACCAAGCATTCCTCAAGCTCCTCAAATTTGGCAGGCCCACAACTACTGTAATATGCAAGGATATGAACAGGTTCCTCGGTTCCAGAATTTCCCCTGAAATACCCAAATAATGGTGGTAAATATATGGCAAAAACTAATAGTTAAGGAAAAGGGTTCTCAGAATTCCTCAAAATAACTTTACTTATGCTGCAAAACCCACTTATATTTTGCACAAATCAGCCACATATCTACAAATGTCATCTATAAAAGCTCCCCAACTCCATACTGTAGACTGCAAGGCCATGCCCAGCCCAGCAGTGCCCGGCCCTGAAAAAGTAGGGCCTAGGACACAAATTGTAGCCCTAGGGCCAGTGCCTGTCCATTTCGGCTCGGTCAGGCACTCTTTTGTTTTTTCCCTTCTTTTTTTCCTTTATTTTTTCTTCATTTGTTTTTGGCACAGCCCCATGGGGACAAGGGCCGGGCGGGCCATGGCAGGCCCGGCCCATTGCCACCTTTAAATGTAAAGATTCTTAACTGATAAGAATATCTGATGAATGGTACGCAAAAAACCTGAAAGGTTCTTAGAATCCTTGAATGAGCTAGCCAGAAAGGCACACATGCCATCTTAAAATCGCTCAGCATAATTGTAAAAATACACAGTTATATTTTATATAAAAAAGGACCAAGAAAACCAAAAGTAGAAGGATACCGGGGTGAAAACATTGTACTGATTTCGACACCAGGTATAATCCTGATTCCAAACTTGCGAGCAGCCTCCAGAGCCTCAGGTATCCCTGCCATGGTATCATGATCTGTGAGAGCCAGTATTTTCACCTGTTCTGAACACATTGTAAGTTGGTTATTTCCTCCCATCAATCAACTTAAAATCATTTGGGTTTTTTTTATGTGTAAAAGCAACTTAATTTCTAATAAACCATGTATCAGAGTGGCAGATCTATAGCAACCAAGCCGCTCATTGACATTGTATTAGTTTATAATTACTTAGAAGATGAGTTCATGAATCAGACAAACACCCTAGCCATATTTATCTCCATTGACTCATGTAAGAAGAGAGATGAGTCGCAAAAATGAAAACCAGCTTCCAACGACAAACCAAACTTGCCCAACAAATTGAAATAAGTGAGAAATTGTCCCAGAAATCAAGACCATGGAAATGCTTGGAAGTGCCTTAGATCTTCCATTTCAAACTGATTGCGTTAGTATACACTTCATATTACTGAATTCAGTATCAGTGTATCATATCAGAATCGCATTCCCAAAAACGCACAGAAGACTAGACATCCTAATGGATGAGGCCTTGCTTCCAATATTAGATAGACATCAGCATGACTCCCAATTGTAACCTCAAGTAACTCAATGACGCAACCAAACATAAACGAGACACTTTCCCTTAATTATGGTAAGCAAAGAGGTCCTTGAACTTTCCCTGCGTAGACAATCTGAAGGGACATTTAACAACATGAAATGATGAAAATTCCCATGAGCTAGATACTAAGGTGTAGAATATAACTTACAATAAAGATGTGGCATATAAGTCGTCACACCAAGCTGCCTTGTTGGGGGTAGGAAAAAGGATTTTTTAAAAGTTACATCGTGATATGTGAACTTCAACCTATAACATTAGCTGATTCCCTGTATATAAAAGCACAGCCAAAAATGATGAGGAGATAGGATGGCGCATACCAAGACATGCTATGCAGGACACGTATGCGATCCAAACAGGTCCTGAGTAACATGTGCTGTTTCAGATAGTTCAGCGTGTCAGGATTCAAACTTGGGAAGACAGTTACAATAAAAGTAACATGTGCCTTCGTTCTGCCAATCCATTCTACTTTGGGAAGTAAGGGCACACTGATCACAGAAGCTATAGGTTTCAACTGTGAAGATATCATACAGGTGCAAGGTAGTGGAAACAATAAAAGATGGGTTCAAAAGATTTCTGTAGGATGATGACATTCTTACCATGGCATGAAGTGCCAACATTTGACAGAGATTACAGAGTTAATTCTTATAAAAATAATAATAATAATAATAATAATAAAACTAAGTGCAAATGCTAAGACATCCATTGAAAAATCATTAATGAGAACAAGAGGGAAGCCTGGATTCCCAGATCATATATCACAATTGTGTTAAAACATAGAACAGAAAGGACTGTGTTCTCCCCAAGTTCACAAGTGGTATTAAAATATGATGATGAATCTCTAATACAAGTAAGAACATATGTGCTAAGCATAAACATGTAAATTACCTTATGTTGATGCCACACTGAAGTTGGCACTTTACAGACACTCTAACTGTCAGCAAAAGGACAGGATTAGACAAGATGTCTAGATTCCATGCCATTTCCTCAAAAAATTGACTTGAATGTCTTTAGGTCATTGACAGAGAAAAAGAACAGGTAGAAAGAAAAGCATACTAGAAATCATCCGTACATTAACAAGGAAAAAGAGGCTTGGTAGTGAACTTGGGAGCCAAAAACACCTTCAAACCAGGAAGTTTGCCAAATTGGGTAGAGGTAGAGACTGTCCAATAACAAAAAGGAAGAAGCAGTTACATTACGAGTAATAAAACCAACAAACTTTGGCTATGCTAAAACCTTCAATGATAATACTCCCCAAAAAATAGCTCTAGAGAATATCAGACTACAAGTGGAGAACTTCAGTTTAGAGAACGACGTAACCAACTTGAGACAAAAATGAAAATGTGTGGTAGGGAAAGAACTCTTGCAGCTCATTTCAAAGAGTCAGTGCAGCTCATTTCAAAGAGTCGATGCAGCTCAGCAAACCGAGGAAGAGCCGATCACATTGTGAGGAATGTGACAACATGCTAACACTTATCTTCTGGTTTCCATATTGCAACTTGTATTCATGGTTAAAGTTTTCGACCACCACTGAACACCATTTGTGCATTGCACTACACAACTATTGAGGCAAATATGAAGAAAATGCTGAACGTAGAATAAAATCATTTTGAATATCTTTTTTTAATAGCTTAGATGCCATAACTTTCCCACCAAGATTCCGTAATTTGTGTTTCCAAAATCATGATTCTGCTCTATGTGATTGAAAACCATGTCTGCATGCAGGTCTTGCTCATACTAGAACCACAGGGAGCCTAGATTCATGAACCTCTAGCACCTTTCTTAGACGCTTCCCCTTAGAGATCCTTCCACATGCTTCAATAAGAAATAAATATTTATCTCAGCTTTCTGCCTTTCTTTTTAACTCCGTCATTGTTTCTTTTCAATCATTTTTCAAGTTTCAGCTGATGTTATTCATAACAAATTTAACCAAGAAAATGTTAATCATAAGAAATTCATATTTCAAACTCAGTTACTAGCTAGAACTGAATTGCTATAAAAAGGTATCAGCACCTAAATGTGCTCATGGGTCTAAAAAGTGGAGGTCAGATGGTTTTCCTAGGAACAGCTAACTTTAGCCAGTGCTACAAGGACACCAACACAGGCCTCGGTATTTAGTAGGCGTCTAGGTGTCTAATACATAGGACCAGAAACCCTGTACTTCCCTGTCACGTTCATAATATGTATTATTCCATAAGTATTTTATATTACAACAACATAAGTAACATAAAAATGGTAGCTGCGCCTTTTCAAGTCACAAGGGAGAGACATCTAGGATTCGATTCCCTAGTCGAGCATTATTATATGTTTGACTTTTCAATTTATAAAAGGTTATATAAAATACATTCACCAACATGTGCATAAAAAGATAGGCACACTTGATGGTAGAAGCAAACATTGTCTTATCAAAAGTTCCTAGGATCCAATCTCTCGCCAACCTAGTTTTGATGTTGATAAAAAGAAAACGGTGTTACCCCGACCTTCACAGCAGCTTTGGTATTACATGTCGACACTTAGACACGATCGGTAAGGCTAGACACAGCCCTGACACTTGATCGTACGTCTCAGATGATGTCATTGACATTGAATATTGTACTGACACTTATTATAGAAGTGTCTTCCAATTTTTTATCATTTAAGCCAAATTGCCTAAGCAGTAGAGTGGACGCACATGATTGACAGGCCATCGGTTAAAGCTCCAGCCATGCACATTTTTAGGAATTTTATTTTTTTTAGTCAACACCAAAACCTTTTTCTTTTTTTGTTAACACTAAAACCAGGCTCTAGAGAGATCCCAGGACCTTTCGCTAATGCAACATTACCTCTACCATCAAGTGTGCCCATCTTTTTATGCACATGTTGGTGTACATTTAAGTGTCGTTTAAGTAACATTCAATGACATTACCAGACAATGTACGGTCACCTGTCAGGGCGTCTCTAGCCGGTCGACACATGATACCCAGGCCCATGTGAAGGTGCGGGGTAATGCTGACTTTAGCAGGGAGAAAATTTATTTAAGAATTTGCATCATTTTATTTAAGGATTTGCATCGTACAATGATGCAACATGTGTTCCAATGATCAGATGATAATGGATCTTATGCTTGTGGCACAAGCATCAACCAATGGAATGACCATCTATAAAAGGCTAGCAACAATTCCTTCTTCCAAGATCATCTCCAAGAGGAAGTATGCATGATGTAACTTCCACTGTTCTGGGTTCCATCTTCCTCATCGATATACTTCATGAAGCATTAACCCTCCTCAATCTACTGCACAAGGCATTAAATAGCCTCCTAGAAGCTCCAAACATATCACCTGGAAAATTTCATGCCACTCTCACGTTTTAAAACTTTTGAACAAACAGCAGCTGATCCCATCTCTCAGTTTCTCTACAGCCACAAAGCATTCTTAATTCTCATCAAGAACATAGATAATTTTAGTCATTTAAATGATTATTAAATCATAAATCTTTTGAAAGACACACATTACTAGCAATTTTGTAGAACTTGACAATTTTAGATCACCAATAGAGAAAGTCTTTTCACAAAGTGTGGCAAGAACTGATCATTATATCAGTCGACACCATGCTGACCTTAATATCAACCATTCACCTAAAGTGGAAGAGCAATTTCATGATAATGCCCATCACCAACTCATACACAGTATTGACTCCATCAAGATGACAAGACCCAATGCCAAACATTCCATTTGATATAAATTTTCAAATCATTAGATCACTAGAAATACTCGGACATATTAATCACCATGAACTCTTGCGATCCTCATCAGGCCCTTGATTCTTACAGGCTATGCTGACACAACTAAGCTCAATGCGCAATTTATCGTAGGTTTATCCATGGTTATCTTGTTTACAGTACTCCCTAATCTGCAGCAAGAACAAGAAATAAAGAGTCTTTAAGAAAGATGAGAACGAAGTAGTTTCCTATTCCTAAATGTGCTAGTTGAGGGGATTCACTACTATACATGAACTTGGGACCTTGCATTGTCCACCCCAACCAGTTATTTGGTGCTGAAAGTCAGATCCATTCAGATTGCGGCCCCCCCCATTTTTCACCAAAATCATACCCAATTAAAGGATATATGAAGAATAATAAGGAATGATAGCCTACGTAGTATCATCACTAATCTCCACATCACCTTTCATGTAGGACTACCGCTCTATAAACGCAGACTCTAGAGTATATCTATTCCCATGTCAATATGATGAAAACATGGGATATTTTTTTTCTTATTGTCCATTTATGAAAAACAGAGTTATCATCTTCATGTTTTGTACATTTAAGTACAGAGTTAGGGAATTCATATGGTTTACCCCAATTCAAGATTTGATGCTCATCATGATATTGCCAGGGGTAGTTTATTCCCATAATGAATACTGTATTAGTGTATACTCAAGCAGTTCAAATGTAATGCATTTATATATCCTACACTAAAGCAGCAAGCACACCTAGACCTTAGCTTATCACTGTTTGAGACCTTCAGTGAAGTAGTAAATAATAACAAAGCCTGGATAATCACCTCAATAACACTTCTCTAGCAAATTCCATAAAAGTAGAACTGTGTTACCATCTCATACCACACAACAAGCCAAATCTTCTTCTTTGTTTTAATTTGTAGAGAATTATCAGGCACACTTCTACTTATTTATGTTCATCCCATGGACTCGGTCAAGTCAATCAGACTCGCCCTATGGGCAGAGAGTCCGAGCAACCCCAAGTTGCGTGTACAACACGAAGCACATAAAAAAATTTTAAAAATTCAAAAGATGATTAGGATGTTTCTGGAAATGATTGGTGAGTGTTTCTTTGCCATAATCCCTATTTTTATATTTTCCTTCTCTTTTTGGATTTTTAAAATCTCCCCATCTATAAAGCAGCTTTTTTAGATCCATTTTCTTATAATTTCTTAAGCTCATTAGGACTTTTTAAGGTGGCTTTTAGTTTATTTTACTTTTACTACTTTCATTATATTTCTATATGTTATAATTTTTACAAAATTTCTACGGATTTTTTGCCTGTGGGCTCACTTGAGTCACTTGGCTACGCCAAGAGCCGAGTATCTTGGCCAAGTTGAGTTTCTGAACACTGGTTCATCCAAATATTGTGTTTATTTACTCAAAATATCACACTAAAATTGAATGAGTGGACATAAAATATCAAAGCCGGGGACCAACTCCCACCTAAATGTCAGAAGCTACATAATTCTACCTCCAATGTCCCAATATGATACAATAAGCACACAGTGGGTTACGCACAAATAGCAGACGCTTCCTCCAAAACACAGTGTACACAATAAAATGCATAAACATCACCACTAAAATTTCAAAATAATAACTCTAGAACAAAAAGGAATTTATCAAATCAAAAGGATAACGACAAGCACAAGCCTGCTGTCACAATATTTGCAATCTGAAATAAGCTAAGAATTAAAAACATGGATTGGAAGAAAAAATGCAGACAAAAAAGACAATTATGAAAAGTATAGTAAAGAAAAATAGAAAGTCAGTGTATAGAAACATAGAATCTCTTTGTCAAATGCCGAATTACATATGGCTCTGAAACAAGGAAGGAAAATGCAGGCAAAAAAGACAATTATGAAAAGTATAGTTAAGAAATATAGAAACTCTCAGAGTATAGAAACATAGAATCTCTTTGTCCAATGCCCAATTACATATGGCTTTAAAAACAAGGATATAATCCAGAAACCTCAATAAAATAGCATTTTTATGCGTAAAATATCACAAATAAGTTGGTGGGACGGTGGCTAAAACTTTTCACATTAAAAAAAAACAAAAATATCATAAACAAGACGGTAAAGAAATAGAAACACAAACAAATATCTATTTCAATCAAATTATAAGAAGGAAACCAATTATCTACGCCCTGTTTTCATCAAAACCAGCACACCACTTATAAAAATGAAAACCCACACTCAACGTAGCAGAACAATGGGAATGACAGAACAATTCGAGAATGCCCATAAAAACGTAATAGAAAAAGGTACCAAAACAAATAAAAAATCCTAGACAGAGAGAGGGAGAGAGAAGCGGATAGAGTTGCACGCACCCCACTTCTATGAGCTCTCTCCACTAGAGCAGTAGGACTCAGAAACCCGTCACTGCGAGTGCTGTGTGAGTGGAGCTCAAAAACCACAGGCTCTGCAACTCTCAGGGACTTCTGAACATCATTAAAATCCTCATCTTCACCTGATGATGAAGAAGATGACGAAGAAGATGAATTCAGTAAACCACCATTATTGTTAGCCCATTTCCATACACACTTCGAAGCAAAAGTCTCTTCTGCATTCATCATCTTCTTCTTCTTCTTTCTCCGATTCTTCTTCTTCTTATTCATATTCCTCCTGTTACCATCCCCCATCTCAATCTCTCTCTCTCTCTCTTCACACAACACGATACATCGGCGAAGAACGCCTCTCTCTCTACATCAGCTAAGAAATCTCTCTCGCTCTACTAGGTCATACGTAAACGAGGATGCATAGTTCTTGGGGTATTTATGGGGTACTTAAAAATTCAAATTTCTCGTTAATTAATTAGTACTTGAAATTCAAATTTATTATTTTTCCAATTAGCACTTAATTATTTACCTCTAATTATAAAATTTTAAACTTTAAAAATAGTTCGAATCAAGTAGATTTATGAACACATGAAAATCTTGAAAATTGACGGTCCAGATAATGTGTTACAAGATTCACTATCTTGGAGACTTAAAATCTTTTTTCTTTTTATATTCATATATCTCGATGTTGGGATGATCAATTAGATGATTTTCCAACATCTAAACAACCTCTTGTGATAGTGCATATTTAATTCTACAGTTTGAGGTACTCAATGTAAAAACAAGAAATCGAATTTTTAAGTAATTAATTAATTAAAGTGACCATCTTATTATCTAGCCGCCCATGTGATATCTTATATTGGAATAAAGATTCATAAGCTCGGAAACTTCAAACACTGTGTTTTTGTTTTCTTTTTCTTATTATAATTTTTTATTTGGATTTGAAGGTTAATATAAGGTTATAAAGTGAGAAAGATCAATGTTATTTTAGTGTATTTATTGGGGGGAGTAATAAATGAGTGATCCCTTTTGAATTTATCACTACCCAATTCTTAATATTTGTGTTCTTTCTTTTTACTATGGATTGATCATATTAGGTCCATTTTTTTATGTTATTTTATTTTATTTATTGGGGGGAGTAATAAATGAGTGATGCCCTTTGAATTTATCACTACCCAACTCTTAATATTTGTATTCTTTCTTTTTACTATTGATTGATCTTATCAGGTTCACTCTTTTATGATAATATGCAAAAGGCCGCTGTTTTTTTAGCACTCAAAAGTCAATCCTTCGTCATTGGTTACGTATTTTTAAAATTAAACCAATTATTAATCTATAGTTATGTGTTTAAAGTTGATCGGAGGTCATGTAATCCATCACTATCAAGTTAATATTTAATTATATTATAAAAAAAAATATACAATTAACTTTGATACAAGGTGGTCAAAATTAATTTTAATCGTTGCATTTATTCTATTGACCAAGTTCAAACTTCTTCGTCGCATGGGTTCCTAATATGTCATTGCTTGTCATTTGATCCTAATTTTTGCCAAATTATTTCCACAAACTATTGCTATTCCACTAAAATTGCTGGAATGGAATATTGAACAATGAGGTTATTTCTTTAGAAAATCCATCTCAAAGAGGGATTTGCAGGTAAAATCAGGACGACTATGATCATGAATTTGAAGGAAAAAAAAAACGACTCTAAGCTTTAAAATTAATTTGCATTTTAAATTTAATTTTTGGACCATTCATTCGTCATTTATTAAATCCTTTACTAATCATCAAATCTGCAATATTTTTTTGAGCTACCAAATTATAGTTCTAAGGCATAAATGTGTTACTTAATAACAAGTTAAGATCATCATCACATGTTGAACAAAAACCTTCCCCAAAAATTGAATGCATATTTACGGCATGTGATAGTGTAGTAGCAGCATTGAGAGTCGAACTTGAGGATAAACTTGCACTATTTTAAACTTATTTATTGGGGAGTGGGAATGGAAATATCATTATCATCAGGTGGGTTTTTGGGATTTGGTAAAATAAAAGAGATCTGCACTTTTATCTGTTTTGCTCTTCTCATAGGCCCATTAGTTCAGTCCATGCCTGTTTCAATGCATGAGGTTATTTACTTGCATCTATCCATGAATAGCAAACTTTGAGACTACTCTTTCCACTTTCACGATCACGACGGCGACAACTCAAATCCTCGGCTGCCGAGCTTCAGACATACGCCCACGCCCGCCCCGCCCCCCTCTTCATTGTAGAAATGTAGTAACTGAGCTGCCCACTTTCCTTTTTCGTGCTTCTTTTTCTTAGTAAAGACCAATACTGGCCCATGGGCTTTCACGAAGGGCCCAGTTTCGGTGGGGTTGGGCTTTCACGAAGGGCCCTAATTGCCTTGTTTACATCCCCATTTCTCTTCTCTTTCTTCTCTTTGGGCCTTTTCGCTTGTATCTTGCATGGCTTCATTTACTCAATGAAATATTTGTTAACTGTTTAAAAAAAAAAAAAACATAGATTCGTAACCATTATACAACAATGAATAGAGCCCCATGCTGCAATCCGCCATCACATTTTTTTGTATTGTCACCAAAATTTGGGTGCATTGCAATGTCAAATAAATTATGAAAATCTATCCAAATACCCAAAAAGAGATGGGTTTTTGACATTCTACTCGTGTCTTTTGAGTTAATTTCAAAATACCTATCCAATGATACGTGATCATAAATTCATAATACCGAAAAGTTGTAAAAGTGTAAAAATGTTAAATAGTTCATCGCTTATAAGTATTTTGATAAAAAAAAATTAAAAATAAATAAATATTGCTTATACCTCATAACAATATAAGTCAATCGCCACGATGCCGACTTATCTTCTTCCGCCGAGCAGCTCATTCAAATTTCCCATAAAATAACAAGTGATATTAAAAAAATTAATTAGAGCTGTTATGTATGAACATGGCACCATTACCTTGGGGTGGCAATTACGTCAGACATTCAAAAAAAACAAAGAGAACCTATACGGTTACATATCGTTCCGAGCCGATTCAGACAATTCATCAAGATTTTAACCTTGGGTGCATGGGACAAGTTTGAACCTATGGGGGGCCTAATTTTTATAGCCATTATTTAACGAGCTTCGTGTATTATGCTTCGGTGGGAATATACTGCTAACTTGCTCCCTCGGGCAAAAGAGTCACTGAGAGGACTATCTTTTATGTAGGGGTGTGGTATCCCTAAGGTTTGCAAACCTTAACCAATCCAATTAAGGTAATACAATTAAGACGCACCTCCAAATTTTATCATAATATATAATTTTGGTATAAAAATTTCTTAGGATTATTTTAAAATCTATTTTTTTATCTAATTATAAAATTTGAAACTCTAAAAATGGTTAAAATCAAGTAGATCTATAAACATATGAAAATCTTAAAAATGGACGGTCTAGATAATATGTTGCAAGATGCACTATTTTTGGGACACAAAATCCTTTTTTTTCTTTTTTATATTCATACAACTTGATGTCGAGATGATCAATTAGAATGTTTCTCAACATTAAAATAACTTTTTCCGATGAATTTTTTAGGTGCATCTATAATTCTACATTTTAAGGTTGCAACCTTATGTAAACTTTTTCCTTTATGTAATCCGATAATTTTGTTATGTGGAACCTTGAGATCGTATTGATAGTTATAGAAACCAAATATTGAGTTTCCTATCTTGCATATTACAAGATATTAAGTTTTTTATATTGAATTTCTGTAATTGTCGCCAGTCACAATGACATAATGGTAAATAGTTAATATCTTTCCTAAATTTTTTTTATCCATTTCTGCTTTAGATATATGATTTTGTAGCTCATATTTGACTATATGCAATGAATTAAAATGAGCAGTCTAACTAAAAGTTCAAAATATATAACAGATCCCATGGAAACTTTCAAAAATAAAAAATAAAAATAATAGATCTCCTGGAGATCGATGTCCGAGTTCGATGAACAAGAATAAAACTGGAGAGATGTAGAGGCCATATCTCATTCTACCAATAGAAAGAAATCAAGAGGTAGATCATTTGGCGAGAGTTGGGATTCGACCGGAATTTTAAAAGGATGAAGTTTCAATAACGCTTAGACTTTACGAAAATAAAATAAAGCCTCAGCCCAAATGCTCATCCGGAAAGCACTTTTGGCAACCAAAATCTCTATGATGGCTTTAAAATCAATTTTTAAAACAGACAACAAAATTTGAAACTCAAAAAATGTATAGATTTTGCGGATTTGCGAACACTTACTTTTAGGGAAAGATTGATTTGTTACAATATACACTATTTTTTATAGCTTGAAATTTTTTTTTTTTTTTCTTACCATAATGTTCAAGTTGAGATGATTGACGTAGAGGTTTTATGATGCTTGAATTGCAAGTTATAAGGTGAGGCTGTACTTATTTTGATGGGCTGCAGCCCTATCAAACCATTTTCCATTTTTAAATATTACTATATTTTTTTAGTGTAAATATGTCTCAATCTTGTACATCTAGCTCCTTCTTTTTTCTGTGAGTAAGTGGGGAGAGGGGCCCTACCTTTGATAGGAATTAAGCCTAGGACACAACATTGCAAATCGTCAAGAGCTACCCAATTAAGCTTGAGCTCTTTTTCAAAAGTGGTAAGTCAGTGAAGATTCGGTCCCTACCTTTTGGTGAGAATAGAGTCCGTGAGGATTTGGGCCCTACCAATCTTGTACGTCATGCTTGTTGTACATCAATAATGACATTAACTACTTATTGAAGGTAACATTAAAAACACTAACCTAGTTTTCTTTATTAGCGAGGTAAAATAGTGAAAAATGTCCCTCCCACAATTTTTGGCACCTAAAGAGTTCCATGAGATTTTTTAAACAACATGATGAAAAGTGGTGAAATATAATGATGATGATGAAAATAGGTGAAAATGTTAAATGTTTGATCTCTTAGGTATGATTTGATAAGTTTTCCTCGAGCAAGTGAAATTAATTTGTATTGATAAATTAGTTGGAATTTTTTTTGTAGAAGATGAGTTAATTTTAGAGAGGTCAAAGATTATATATTTCACTCCCTCTGATATTTTAGAGCCTGTTTTAGTACCCAAAAAATTTGGAAATGTAACCTCCTCAAACCTTGTAAAAAAAAAAAACTCAAGCACACGGTCAGAATTGTAACCTACTCAACCTGACAACCAAAAAAAAGGGAAGGAAAAAAATTCAAGCATTGCCGTCGCACGCCATACATTCCCGAAGAAGAAAACCTCTTGAGATTGATCATAGATCGTCCAATTTTTAGGCAAACAGGCCCAAGAGTTCAAGAGATCAAAATCTATGCTCTTTTGAAGATACCCATACAGTGATTCAACGTGAATCCTGATATTTTAGATTTAAAAAAAATTCTAAGTAGCTCTTTTACACAAAAGGATTAAGTTCATGGTTTGAACCTTGGATAGAGTAAACAAAATAAATTTTAACTTTGGATTTCAACTGATTTTGGGCATGAGGCAAATTGGGTGGCCAAGCGGTCATCTGTCGGGTCGATTTGGGTCATTAAATTAATAAAAAATTAAAAAAATCATCATCATCACAGTCTTTTTCCAATTAATTGGAGTCGACTAAATAAAGAATTAAAAAAATAATAAACAAAATTAAAATTAGTAAGACTTGGGGTATTCAATGCCACCAGAGGACAGCAACGCCCACCCATCCGTCGCAATTCCAGTTGCTCAATTTGACTCGATGCCTTTTTCAAATCATTGATTTTAACAGTGTTAAGACATTTTTAATAAAAAAAATTTTGAAATGCACTTAGAATCCCCAAACGAGTATCTTTGAAAATTTGAGTTTCTAAACACGAATAAAATAATTGAACAGTATTTTTCAAGTTATAGGATGTTAGTTTTTTACAGCATATGTAATATACTTGCTAACTTAACAACTAAGTTAAGGAGGTTATATCCTAAAATTTTTACCTGAGGGAGTAAATGAATAATGTCATGTAAATTCTGGCTAAAATATCATAATCACCGTAAAATTTAGCTAAAATTTATATAAAAAATAAGTATTGATTATTACCTATTCTGATCAGATACAGTGGAGGTACAACACCAGATATCAAGGTTAAAGGGCCCTGGTCTATACCTAAAAAACAGAAGAACAAGGGGGTAGGGAGGGGGGGGGGCCTGGTCTATAATATAGGCCTCTTGCAGGCCTCTTTCTAAGCAAAAGTAATCTTTCTCTTGTTTGTTTATAACTAGCAGAAAGTAGAAGCTTCAATGTTCATTGAACCATTCACTCAATTATTGTGAAACTAGAGAAAATGCCAATGGCTAAGTACACATAGACTGACATCTCTCACGTGTCATTTATGTTTCTATGGGACCACCACATGCGGTGTAAGACAAGAGGGGCTTTGAGAGTTATTTTTACGAGCACAAGGTTTGGTCCTGAAATAACAGCTATTCTTTTCCATGTTAATTTTTAGGGTATTGTGGTGGATTTGTTTTAAGATAACTATGATTGGGAGATGGGTGCATTATTACCAACTCAAAAGGACAAAATGAGGGTGGTGTTGAAATTTTTAGAGTTCGATGATTCTAGGGTTTTTAGGAAAGGAATAACTAGGGAGTCTAGCATCATACGGACACTATCAATATTGGGAATCTACACATGAGGTAGTTTATTATTAAAAACTTTAATCTTTTTTAACAAGTTTTTAGAGTATGATGACTTATGGTCTGACTGAGAATATAACATCTTGTAGAACATAATAGTGAAACAAGATTTATATAACCGATCCTGGTCTGATTGAGAATATAACATCTTGTAGAACATAATAGTGAAACAAGATTTATATAACCGATCCCAAATAAATAAGGCAAAAAGCTCGAATGATAGACTTTCTAGAATTATTTCAACCAAAGATGCATGCAGTGTTCATTTCCCTCCTAAAAAACTAACTCACAACTAGCTTCTCCCCCTTCAAAGATATGACTTCTTGCACTTAAAGAATACCTTCCGGTGAATTAACTTGAAATAATAAATGTCTTAGAGATATTTTGTCTTCTAGTTACTTAAAAATGCCTTAGATTGTTGTATCATTAACTATGCCATGATGCAATCTATTTCTTTGAACGCGTTGCCTTTATGATTAGGAGCCATGAGAAAAAAAAAAGAAATTACCCAAGCTTCTACCTCCATTATGGAGTAGGAAGACCTTGAGAACCCTCTACTAAACCATCTCTGATATTTCCATGACCAACATCCCTACAATCGCAAAATATTTGCCGTTAAAACGAGTTTTGGGGGACCTGTTAATCAAAATCCTTTTCTTTTTTTTTTTAGTTCAGTGATAGGAATGGAACTTGGGATGTAGCATTGCTTGACGTCAACTGCTAACCATTCATTGTCCAAACTAAAGAATTTTATAGAGAGAAAAGAACCTCTTAAAATAAAATTTTACCCCACGCCATTCTTGTGGTGGTTCTTTTATTGTATATATAATGAGAACACAATGGTGTAATATACACTTTCGTATCTTGTTACGTGCAATATACATTTTCCTATCTTGTTACATTCATCTCTCAAAAGGAAAGAGCAATATTACTATTGTGGCCTTTTCCGAAAATTGGAGATTTGGAATTTTGTTTCCATTACTCCCCCTCAAACTCGGCGAGGGAGGCATTTGAAACCCGAGTTTGAAGCAAAGATCGTGAAAACATCTCGTGGCAAAGGCTTAGTGAAAATATCAACGACTTGATTGTGAGAGGAAAAAAAACAAGTGATAAGTAATCCAATAGCGACCTTTTCGCGCACAAACTGATAGTCTAACTCAATATGCTTTGTCCGTGGGTGAAAAATAGGATTAACTGTCATGTAGAGAGCACTAATATTATAACAAAAAAATGTTGGTAGCTGAGGAAGAGGCAACCCAATATCCCAAAGAATAAAAGAAAGTCATGTCAATTCTGCAACAATGGATGTCATAGATTGATATTTGGCTTCAGCATTAGAATGAGCCATAGTCGACTGTTTCTGAACACTCCAAGATATACAGTTGGAACCACGATAGGTGCAGAAACCAGTAATTGAATGACGAGTGGTTAGACACCCAACCCAGTCTGCATCAAAGAATACATATAACTCAAGAAAACTAGTAGATAGGAGTCTTATACCACAGGATTTTGTAATACTGAGATAACAAAGAATCCGCTTGATAGCATGAAAATGTGCAATTGTAGAAGCATAAATAAATTGACATATTTTATTAATACTATAGGAAAGGTCTGGCAATGTCACAGTAATGTACTAGAGTTCACCAACAATACTCCGATAAAGAGATGGATCAAGAAATGGGTCAAAAGTCCCATGAATATTTTTCTTTATTGCCATTGGTGTTGAAATAGGTTTGGCACCGAGCATCTGAGCACGATCAATAAGATCTCGAGCATATTTGTTTTGCGAGAGAAAAACCTCATCTGCAAAATAAGATAACTCTATACCAAGAAAGTAACGAAGAGGTCCAAGATCTTTCATTGCAAATTCCCTTTCAAGTTAGTAAATGAATCATTATAGAAGATTTGAATTATCACCACTAATAATAATATCATCAACATAAAGGAGAAAGAAAGTATTGCCTTGAATACTGCAAAAAACAAATAGAGATGAATCATCTATGCCGCAATAAAACCCCTATGATAATAAATAGGCATTAAATTAATCAAACTAATCCCTAGGTGCTTGCTTCAGCCCATATAAAGAGCTCTTTTTAATTTGCAAACATGATTTGGATATTTTGAGGGCACAAATTCAAGAGGTCCTTCCATAAATACATGTTTATTAAGAAAGCCGTGCAAAAAGGCATTTTCACATCAAGCTGTTTGATAGGCCAGTGGTGTACAATAGCTATGGTTAGCATATTCTGAACACCAGCAGGTTAAATAACAAGACTGAATGTTTCAAATAAATCAATTCTAGCAACTTGATTGTATCTTGTAGCAACTAGTCTGGCCTTAAGTCTCTCTAGACTGCCATCAAACTATAATTTAGTCCTATAGATCCAACGACAACCAATAACATTCATACCTGGAAGACATGGAACTAGCTCTCAAGTTGAATTAATATGTAAGGCTTCAATTTCCTCTTCCATAGCACGATGCCACCCGGGATGACCCAAAGCAGACTTAATGGTTTTAGGTTCAGAATGGATAGCTTCAAAGGTAGGAGCTCTTGAGATTGCTGTCGTGGATGGGAGAATCCGAGGTCGTCGAGTACCATCTTGAAATCTTATAATCATGTGATGACAATGATGCTCAGAAGCTGGTCAAAAATTAGATTGGTTGGTTTCTTGAGTGACAACATTTTCATCACCATGATTTTGTGTTGCATCATTCTGGCCATCTTAGCTTGGAGTTGTTTTGGTAACATCTTCCTCTATAAGAGAAGTCAGAGAGCTATCATTGGTGATGGGCAAAGCAGGACCTAATAGACCAGATACCTCAATGGTCTCCCGTATGGGTGGTTTATGTGAAGGTGATGTATCAGAAGAGGAAAGAGTCAGTATGTCAGGCTCATAACACTCTGACCATCCCGCATATGTGGACAACTCCCCCTGAACCTGAGCACTATGAAACAAAGAATTAGGGTCAGCATAAGGGCATATATTTTCATCAAATACAACATGTTTAGAGATGTAGACTCGTATTGCGGCTGGATGTAGGCATCTGCAGCCCTTATGCTGGATACTATAGCCCAAGAATACACATGGAAGAGAACGGGGATTGAATTTGTTTGTAGCATAGTCTCGAAGATATGAAAAACAATGACAATCAAATACTTGAAGTGACAAGTATTCTAGTAAGCGTTCAAATAGTAATGAGTATAGTGAATCTATTTGTAAATTTGCAAGAAGAATTTTATTGATAACAAATACTACAGTATGGAAGGCTTCAACCTAAAAGCGTTTAGTAATTCCTGCATAGAACATCATTGTAAGCCCGAATTCTACAATATTTTTATGTTTCCTTTCAGCTATTCCATTTTTCTCAAGGTTTCTCGGACATGATAATTGTTGCATGATTTCATTGTCATTAGGATGGGTAATAAATTCTTTCTTAACAAATTCACCACCTTCATCACAATGAAAAAACTCGAATTCTTTTATCAAACCTCCTTTCAACCATCCAATGAAATTTCATAAATGCAGCCAAAAATTCAAACTTTCGTTTCAAATGATAAATCCAAGTAAAACGAGTATAATCATCAACAAATACCACATAAAATAGATAACTCTGATTAGATCAAGTTGGAGCATAGCCCCATAAGTCTGAATGAATCTTAAAGAGAGGTTCAGTAGAGGTGTTACCAACACTACAAAGGGGAGCTTACAACTTTTTCCTATCTAACAACTAGCACAGACAAAATAAGATTTATTCTGTGCATCAACATTAATCAACTATTTAAATTCTACGTAGCGAACAAATTTATTTTGAGGATGTCCAAAACGTTGATGTCATACATCTTCTTATGTTCGTTTGTTCCGATTAGAGAATAAGCTTGTTTCACTTCTTCAAGGGCATATAATCCTCCCTTTCTACTCTGCTAGCTAGAGTTCTTGTTCTCTTTTCCTTAATAATAAAACCATTATAAAAGAACTAAAAAATACAAGGGAATTATGTTATAAATTAACTAACAAATAACATATTCTTTTTCATTTTAGGCACCAAAAGAACATTAGAAACATTGAATTTTTCTTACCCAATATCAATATTTGCATCACCAATATGTGAAATAATTAATTTTTCACTATTCCCAATCATGAATGTATATGTGCCTCTATAGATATGAAGATCTTGCAACTCACCTAGATCTACTGTTATATGAGTGGAGGCACCTGTGTCCGAGAACCATTCTGAGTCTTGTGAATCCACTATAGTAATTGTAACAAGCTTGAGGAATATCTTCTGGAACAATGCCAACACTTTAAAGCAATATGTCCAAGTTTCCCACAAATTTGACATTTTTTTCGAGGTGTCTGAATTGACTATTGTATATAGAAATCTTGTCGGAAGCCTCGATCCATGTGTCGCATAGGAAGTGTACCACCACTATCTTGATTTTTCTTGGGCACCCCACGACCCATATTACTGTTTTGGCTAGTTTGAACAAACCCACGTGCTCGAGAGTTGAAGAAATATTGACCACTAAAGTTGTTCATCTCTCTACCTCTCTAGTTCTTGTTACCTCTGTTGGGTCCAAAAAAAATTTAGTGTCCAACAAAGGCCATATTTCGATTTGGATCTGAGTGTTCTTCAGAGACATGGGGCTGATTTCTAATCTCATAGCTTTGAAGAAGATGTATAATTTCATAATATGAAAGAATCGGAGGCTTAAGCGTAGTGGTAGCAAAACTTTCATATTTTGGATCAAGTCTATTAAGGAGCCAAAAAACTTTATTTTCAAATGGTACAGGTTTTCCAATAGCCACTAAATCATCACAAATACTCTTAAATTTGCATATATATTCTAATAGCGTTGAAATCCATTTCTTACAGAGTTGGAGTTGCTGGTTAAGTTGGAACTCTCTAGTTTGATAATTACTGGAATAGACATTCTTCAGATATTTCCAAACTTCTACAGAAGTCTTGAGCTCAACAACAAGGCTAAGACACTCTTCTAATAATGTTCTTGTGATCCAGGCTTTAAGAAGCCAATCAGACTTTAACCATGATTTGTAGTATGGGTTTTCAATTTCACTGTTATCATCAGGAGAATAAATCTTTTGACTTGGTGGAGGGCAATCATCAAAAAATGAATCCAAAAAGTTATTGACTATCAATGAGATAGAGCATTTGAGTTTTTTATAATAAATAATTATTATGTGTCAACTTAATAGATACAAAATTTTCTATATTAAAGTTGGAGGGATAGGGATATTTATTTGAAGAGGGTGAACTATCCATTGAGCAAATAGGTATTTGATGATAGATGGGTTGAGAGAATGTACGAGAGAGTGGGTTTAGAGAATTTGGGCTGGACGTGAGAGTTTTGGGGTTGGGCATGAGAGTTTTGGGTGGTGCGTGTGAAATACGCTAGACTTGGGTTTGGATTGGTTATGTGGGTTAGATTAATGGAATGAATGGTGGGAGATGTAGGAAATGGTTTTATGCCTCCTATGCAATGGTTATGATGGGAGTAAATGGTTTAAAGGGTTATGTGTTGGCCAGCAAAAAAAGTGAGGAATTAATAAAAAATAAAAATAATGTAAGATTGTCCAATTGGGATTGCACAGTAAGAGATGTGATGGAATTAGGTGAGAGTAAGAGTAACCTTTAACGATGAACAAGAAAATAAAAGGCGATTGTTTCCTCGATCGCATTTGAATTTGCTCTATCGATTATGTTGTACAGCTTACATAGATGGATCTGATACCATAAAGAATTTTTTAGAGAGAAAAGACTTTTGAAAATAAAATTTTGCCCCACATCATTCTTGTGGTGGTTCTTTCATTGTATATATAATGATAACACAATGGTGTAATATACACGTTTTTATCTTGTTACATGTAATATACACTTTCCTATCTTGTTTTATTCTTTAAAAAAAAAAGAAAAGAATTACTTACTGCTTTGTTCTTTCCAAAAACTAGAGATTTGGAATTTTGTTTCTATTACAAACCTAATAATGTGGGAGCCAAATTATATTCATGGATATATCACATGGCTTACACAACTATGATATAGAAGCTCTACGCAATATCCACCATCTATATTTATCAAAGCGCAGGTGATGACTTATGGCCAATTTTTTAGCCACACGATTATTTTCATACAAGGAGTTAGCTCTCAAATGTGGATATAGGGTGGAGTACCTGAATGTTATACTCCATTACGAAGCATCGGTATACAGTCCCTTTGATAAATGCAACAAACGACGATGGCGGGTGCACAGATATGTGACATTCTCCATTCTACTCATTCAATGCATAGAAATAGCGGTCTCCAAAACAAGGGCCCTACTAGAAAGCGCAAAAAAACTTGTCACCAACCGTTAAAAACTCTAGTGTTTGCTCTAATCGGGCCTCTTACTCGGCCCAGGTCAGAGCCAAGTACTCCGCCCGAGTAGTGCCGAGTACTTTGGTAGCAAAACAAATGTTTAAAAAATAAAATTAAAAATTTCCAAAAGGAGAAAAAATATATTTCAAATAAAATTAAACAGCAGATATCTGAATATGGTTAAAAACATGGCAAAAATAGATTCTTAAAAATCAATTTGTGACCAAAGGCATTTTCAAAAAATTTAAAAAACATGAAAAAATATAAAAATAAGTATTCATAGACAAAATACTTTCTAATCTTTTCCAAAATGATAGAAACTATTAAAAAAAAATATTCCAAATAGACTTATTATTTTTGGGGATTTTTATAATATATTTTTAATTTTTCTAATATCCCCAAATTAAACCCCCAACTCAAGACAACTCGGGTTTGGCCAATGCCCAAACCCGAGTAACTCGTCCGAATCGGAGCTGACTCGGCCATTTTTTTTAACCATGGGCAAAATCTCACCACCCATGTCACATGGGTAGGTTCATGTTGGGCCTAAGTAGCCATCTCTAGCCAAGTAGGACAATTTATGATATTTACCTAAATTGAAATCTTCTACGAGGGTTCGGGCTATAGGGATAGTAGCATACGTATCAAGACAGGTCCGGACCGGTACTGTGACCAATCGGACTGTTGACTAATGTATTGGACAGTCTAGTTCAAATTAAAAACCGGATTTGGTCCAAAACCAATCAAAACTAGTACTTAACAAGTTTAACCAGTCGGATTAGGAGATTTTGACCAATTCTGGCAAAAACAAAGTGGACAACTTTTTTTAAAAAAAATCACGTTGTTAAATTATTACCTATATCTTCTTTAATATTTTAAAAATCTAATCAAACTGTTTAGATTGAATCAAATCCATCACCAATTCAATAGCAAATTTGATTTTAATAACAGATACAAGGTCCAAGTATCCAACACTATACTCAAGCCAAGTACAACATTTTATTCCACGGTATTTCTCTAAATGGAAATCTCCTACAAGAGTAAATACGGAGGATAAAAATTGATTGAATCACACCAAGTACAACATTTTATTCCATGGTATTTCTCTAAATGGAAATATGCTACAAGAGTAAATCCGGAGGATCAAAATTGGTTGAATCACACCGGAAGAATTTGGTGCAAAAAATTAATATTTTAAAAGGAAAATATCTTTATAGACTCTATTTTCAACTTTCATTTCTTTCTAAACCCAAAATTTCAAAACCTATTTTTTCACCCCCCAAATAACTTTATCTATTTTATTCCAACTTTTAACCCAAATATATTAAAAAAACACCTTTTTCCTAACTCTCCTCAGGTGTTTCAATCTCTCTCCTCACGTGTTTCTCTCTCTAGACTTGTCATGCTCATAACCCCTCTCTTCTTCTTCTTACCCACCTTCTCTCTAGCTGTTCTCTTGCTCTTACTCTCGACCTATAATGGGGTTACCATCTTCTACCTCCATCTCCCTTTTCCGTCAAAGTCCACATCGAAAAATGCATATTTCTCACCCGAAAAAAACAGAATCTCTCTCTCTCTCTGAAACTGATCTTTGCAAGCTTCTTCAAAGTTAACTGCAACAGAAAGAGATAAAAATTTAAGTCTCTTTTTGAAATGTCTTCAAAAGTTGATGCCAATGGCTAGATATGTGGAGAAGTGGAAGAACCCGATAACGAAGAGAATCCCCCTGTAATTTTCAGGGTTTTGGACTCAGTTTGCAAGTGTCTAGCCTCGGCAGATGAAGCTTTCAAGCTAGGTTCTTTGAAAACGATTCTCATTTTGGTTAGATCAAGGTCTATCTGGATTCGTGGTGATTTTCTGGTTCGTGTCGTTAAGAATTGGTTCAGTTTGTTCAAAATTTCATCAATAGAGTAATTAAAAGGGGGGAAGGATTTTTGGGCACTCCTTCTTCTATTAATGTTGTTGAAGGTCAAGGTGAGCCCCAAAAAACATGAAAGTGCATGAACATACCACTACTAGTACAAGCAATAACACTTTAAACACCCACTGGTTTTATGAACACATAGAGTCCCCGCTTTCTCTCTCTATAAATACTACAATACTTTCTCTCTCATCACTTGAACCTTGTGTAGTTTGAATTCTGATAGATAGATGCGGGGTGGTGTTGCCATTTCAACTAGGGTTTTGGTCAATGGCTTTATCGATGATAAGCACTTCTTGCTAGGCCACAGGCATGGTCCATTTGGCCCACGATTTAAGCATCATGGTGGACTATGAGGAGGTTTTGGCAAGGTGGCGGAGGGCTGGGCGGTGGAACTGGAGGAGGTGTTGGTGGTGGTAGATAGAGAGAGAGGGGTTGGGATGTTGATTGGGGGGGAGAGAGAATCATGTAAGAGAAAGGGGTTTGAAAAACAATGTATAAGAGAAAGGGGTTTAAAAAACAATGTCTTTTTATATTTGTTTGGATCAAAATAATTAACAAAAAATAAATAAAATACATTTAAAAAGTTAGGAGATAAAATAGAGTGACATTCTATGTACTAAGATAGATTTTGAAATAAAAGTTGAACCTGAGATCTATGAAAATATTTTCCCTTTATTAAAATGACACATAGGATAAATAAATCAAAGAAAACTTATCAAAATGCACTTGAGATAAGACTATTCAACATTTTATTCATTTCATTACATTTATCTTGAAATATCCATATGAACACAATTTAAATGCACAATTTCGGTCACCCCATATTTTGTGGAAACATGAGCAAAGATTTGGAGAGACTTAACCAAAACCCTCGTCCCCCGCCTCCCCCCTTCCTTATTGGGAAGTTCGAGTTATATCCTCAACATAAGATTATTGCGAGACTTGTAAGCTGCATGCGTACAACTTAAATATTTTGTTTCACAAAAATCAGCGTTCTAAAATCTGGTGATTTTCGATCAAGACCACAAATCTATATAAGAATCCATGAGGGACGAACCAATTCTAAAATGGTACAAGAATAACCCCATTCCTACCTAAAACCTCCTTTATATACTCTTGTTTTTAAGAACGTCTAATTATTGTTTTTTTCTGGAGCTTATCTAATGTTTTTTTAGATCCTCGCAAAAACCCCACCTCCATCTTGAGCGCTCTTAAATGCTGCTCCGCTATGCGTTATTCATGGTTCACCTGTAGAGAATACTGAATTCAAAGATGGACAAAGACAATCCATGCTTCTGTTTTTTGCCGCTTAAGAGACCTATTGGTTACTGCTAATCCAAATCCCATCCGGCTCATCAATCCAATGATCCAACACGGATCTATGGGTGAACAATAACATTGACTAAAAACCAAACCGACCAAAGCATAAATGGACCGCCCTCCAATACCCAACCATAGGGTCTAGCACCTGGACTCATGGAGAAGCAAAATAAGCTCCGCCAAGTAAGCCCCCCCATGGCTTTAATTAGCAAATATCATTTCAACCATAACACAAGTTTGACATAGAAAGTCAATCCATAATAAATAACACAACTTTGATATAGGGCCTCAACATGCTATCTTTTGAACGGATCCCAAAGCAAATCCAATTAAACACTCAGCATCAACAAAAACTTCTCAAAACAAAACTGCTTCATCAAGTCCAAATAGTAACCCAAACAAAGGCTCAAGGTATGTGTGCAATAAGATGAACCTGGGTTCCTAGCCCATACATTGTCAAAAATGAAAAATGAAACTGTTTGATGGTGAAGAAATAAGCATAGGCAAAAAATCCATACAAAATAAACTAGGAAGTACTTCAGTAGAAGAAACCCAAAACCTTGCCTCCAACATTCTTTCTTCTGGCTTCCTCATGGTCCATGATGCCAGCAGAAGTTGTCAAAACAATGTAACCAAACTGCACATGCACAAACTTGCAGTGAGTTAAAAGCCGATTTCAAAATGGAATCAAAATTAATAAAATAAATGAAATAAATTTACATTAAGGTTTAAACAAGAAATGAGATAGAGGTATAAGTAATTGAACCACTACTTTTTAAGTATTCAATTCCATCAGTTGCTGTAAGTTTATGTAGTAAGCTCATTACAAGATAGAAAGGAGATCGCAATTAACAAAGATATGCTAATACAGCATCACATCAGGAAGGAGGAAAGGGTTTGTATACTATGAGACCATTTATTCCTGGTATAAGGACGTCACAATCATTTTTAATAACTGGATGTGAAATCGAATAGATAAAAGTGTCACAATATTCGAAAAAAATTATTTTGGGCTTTAAAACAATGATACATCCTCAACCACTCGATTTCAAATCCACCTGTCAATGATGTTTGTGACCGCCTTACATCAAAAGTAAATGGTCTCATTGTATATATTGCCAAGAGGAAATACTTTTCCATAACTAAAGAAGCCCTCATTAGAAAATTGCCTATTGCGTGTATTGAAAGCTCTATCTCCATCAACAAAGAACAATAAAAATATTTTATTATCATTAATGATGAAGGCCTCATAGGCTTTCCCCCAGGCATCCAAGTTGCTAGACCATCATTTGAAAATATATCATCTTATCCCAAAAAGCCACACAATTTCTAAAATATCTGAGGTTTCCTTCAGAAACAAACACCACATACCAAATCGAAAAATTTAATACAAACTTAGAATACAGAGTTCCTTTACTGGGATCTCCCTAGGATACAGGTACCAGGCATGGCACAGGGCTGATAATAGAAGAGAGTACTTGTCATGTAACCATCTGGAAAAAAAATGGCACATAAAAGTTGTTGGTTTTTCTGTGGCTTGCTTTTAACAAAAAAAAAGGTCACAGGGATGTATGCAGTCCAAATAGAAATGAACATTCAGTTTTATACATTGGTGTGGTATGTACTAGGCATATCTACCTTATTGAGGCACAACACCTTCAAACTGTGCTGAAAGACAAAGGCTTAGTCTGAAAACTTATTTTTGCCCCTTAATATGAAATTTAAAGCTCCAAAAATAGTGCAGATCGAACAGCTATCTAAATACTTGAAAATCTCGAAAATGGGCAATCAACATAATATGTTGCAAGATGCACAAATTTTTCTTATTTTTGTTTGATAGATAATTTTTTCGCATCTATCAATTTTTGTACCTTAAAAGTCCATTTTTTTAATTCTCCATACATTTCAAGGTTGAGAGGACCAATTGAAGGCTTTTCTAATGTTGGAACAATCTTTTCCAATAGGTGATTGAGGTGCACCTCAAATGTTTGCCGCCAAAAACAGCAAATTTCGCATGATAAATGCAAATACTGGGTTCTGGTTTAATAGCTCATGCACATAAAAATCTGAAAGTAAAAATATTGGATCCTGGTACCGCTTTTGGATCAGTAACTTTGATCACAAGCTGATCATGTAGGAATGGAACTTATTAATTCAAATAATTGAAACACACACACACACATTCAAACAAATTCTTTACAAGTGATCCACAATAATCAGCAAGGAAATCATTACCTGTCTAGAAGGAAGTAAGCGTGCAGTCCAGGGTTCAATCTCCTTCACTCCAACATCAAATCGAGGGCTAATGACTCCGCATTTGTTTAGCCTCCCATTCAACTCAACAACAATTTTATGAGCTCTGTGGTCGTCAACAATCTCAAACTCTCCAATGTAACCTGCATAACAAAACACTATCTCAATTCACAAGTTCCACTGGCAAAGTGATAGACAGTAGAAATGGGAATATCGAAACCCTACCATGCTTTTGCATCACTAGAAGAAACTTTACAATAACCTTTGACGATGGCCTGATGAGAACCTGCCTCTTGCCTCGTTTCTCTGCGTTATACATGCTCTTTAGAGCATCATTTAATACACTAATCCTCACCATGGTACCTTACCTGGTGATCAACTGCATTGCATCAAAAATTCGTATCAGAAAATCTATTACTACTTGTATATTTGCAAATTAATAAAAAAACTTATTTGATTTAGAGGTACATCCGATAATATCGAGACAAGTAAAACAGTAAACACTAATGTTTTTTTCCAAGAGAAAAGAGGGATTTGAAGCAAAAGATCTCAGTTTGGCACTATATATTCCAACTTTGAGCGTTTAGCTGGTAATTGAGTAGAATAATGTTTTTTTTTATTTTACAAATGAAATGAGTAAAATAATATTACAGCTACAAAAATTACATTAAGGAATCCCAACATCAACACAGCCCAACTGTAAGGCAAGATAGCAAGAGACTATACAGGGCATGGTCTAAAATACCTTGACTCACAGCAGACAAGAATCATGAGTGAAACCTTGTGTTCTTACATAGTATAAAAACTTCTCTTTCGCATTTGTCAAAAAACAAAAGACTATTCATGAAGCATGACACAAGTTGAATGTTCATTGCTTTTAGAAGGCATCAGCTAAGTAAACGCAAATATACAGTCTATGGAATATGGACAAAGGTCCCATGGCTACATCACTACACTGAATGAATGATCAATCAAAATTGGACAAGTCAAATATTTACGACGATTAAATCATCCAAACTTCATAATTAAGGAATGAATGTGAACCCTAAGCATTAACTCCAGCACTCAAGACCTACATGGGCTCCAAGCAAAACATGCCAAGACTGCTTCCAATTCCAACTTATCACTGTCAGCCGGTAAGAATACTCCAGCACTAACTCGTACCCAAAATGGAAGAGTTCAGCAATGCCAACTTCTCCTAGATAACCCTGACAAGTTCCTATAAGATCATATTGACTAAGCTTAAACAGATTTACAGTCATCCTTATTTAAGCATCCAAAATGCATGTGATCCCTGTTAATTTAATCCAACAAACCATAGCAACTTTTTGCAGGTACGGATGATGGACCATGATAGCCACTATTCCAGGTACAAAACACTTACAAGCATAGCAGCTTGTAAATAACAAAGCATTCATAAGTTCATCACACATTCTTTTGGTGAACACACCCAAAAGAGTCGTGTCTTATGTGCATGATAAAATAATGCATATGAAAATGTCTTGAGCCATCCTCCAAAGTCCAAACATTAAATTGAGAACTAAAATGCATGATTTACTCTAGGGTGCTTGGACTTCAAAGTTGCACACTAGCTGCTATGAATATACAAGAGCCTGAAAAGTCACTAGTCAAAGCATCCACTAGCTTTTTCCAGCCCATCAGTCCAAACAGCATAAGTCTTCAGCTCATAAAAAGAAAAAGAAAAATCTTCAGCTCAGAACTTCCCATCCAAGGTCATAAGTTAATGCAACCCGTTGAGTGTGCTTCAACCTCAATAAGTAACATAAACCCCAAAAGGCAAAGGAGAACCCACAGTTATCATCAAGCCCACAGATCACCACGAGCTGAAAAGATATCACTGTCAAAAATACACGAGCAAAAGAAAGACTTGTCACCCGTGGTATAAACAATTATCTCTCCAAATCAGCCACACTCAATTGGTTATGAACTTCATAAACCTGCTACAAAAACCACAGCCTCACAAGGAAACAGCATGGCAACAGTGACGCAGGGATTGATGAAGGGCTATGATTTAAAATTTATTTCATTTATCTCTAGTTTTAGAGTTCCTTAAAACATGGTCAATGGACATCAGTTTGTTAATTTCAAAAATCTTAAAATATTCTCTAGATTCCGTTGCCTACCCTATTTATACCAACGAAGGTAGTACAAAATAAAATTTTATACTATACGAACATTTAACTTTGGAACAAGGAGGTCAAAATTGCTCTTGGCCATTAGATGTAAACTCGACAGCTTGTCACAAAGTTTCAGAAATTTCTTTTGAACTTTGAACCCAGACAATAAAACACCCGCAGCAACCCAATTTCAAATTAACAGTCCAACAAGATTGTGACCTCCTTGTACCAAACGTCAATGGTCTTATTGTATACCTTTCCAAAACAAAGTTCCACCAGATTGACCAAATTTTCGAAATAATTAAGCCTCTTTCCAAAATGAAACACTGAAGACAGATCCAACAAAACAAATCCCAAGTGCCATAGTAACTGAGAGATAATTTCCAAGAAAAAGACATTACATAAAGTGCAATAAACCAATTTCAGAAGCCATTGGTATTGGCTTTTTTCCAATGACACATGCTGACCTAGAATACTTATCTATGTATTTTAAGTTTGAACTTCATGATTGAGGTATTTCATTCTATCTATCAAATAAATCAATGAAAAGTACTAAGAGTAAAAGAGAACGTTCATCATAGAGAGGCTATCACAAAAGAACGTTCCACACAGTATAACTATGAATCCAGACAATTAAACTAGACAAAATTTTCAGCACAGCCAGACAAGAAATATTTCACCCAAATTTCTTCTACAACCACGTTCCTTTCATTCAATCGAAGAGTGCAAAAACAAACTGTTTCCATTTTCTCAAGTTAACATCATATAGTATAGACTACGCATAAATATACACTATACGTAATATAACAATTCATTATAATGCGAGCACTATCAAAACATCAAGATAACTAGGAGCTACTAATAATGTTGTAAGAAATAACACCGCCATATTTTCATTGGTGCCTCATCTTCATTACAAATCAAACAATGAGCCAGATATATGGGAAAATTGAAATGCAATGAAACTGAAAGCATCAATTTCATAATAACAATGATACTTAGCAAAAAGCTTCGCAATCTCTCAGAAAAAAAAAGGAAATAGAACAGAACACCATATCCATCCAGTTGAAGAAAAAAAATTACATTCTCAATTTCATGAAAGTTTAAAAGTGAGATGCATTTTGCAGCTATATTGATCACAAACTTCCAACAAAACCCATCACCAATCCAGAGAAAGAAAGACTACTTAGATCATAGTATCATAGATCATCTATGATCTAGGGTTTATGCTGAGCAGTCATCCGTAATAAAGATAACGAGATATAGATGTTGGGTTCATAACAGATCATTTCAGTGAAAAAATTGAGATTTTTGAGGGAGAAAACAGATCGAGAGAGAGAAAATAGAGAGATTTTCGAATGAGAAAACAGATCCAGATAGAGAAGTTCACTGGAAAACGCAGCCAAATTCAGACGAATGGAAGGGAAATACCTCTCTATCTCACACAGTGCTCAAACTTTGATAGCAGTCTCTAAGCGCCAACCGCGAGAGGAGTCGCTTCATTAGGGTTCAGAAGGCCGTGGTCATTTTATAACGGGTTTTTAGGTCGGGACAATCATCCTTTGCACGGCCAAGATGTTGCGTATGGAATTGGACGGTAGATGTTTTTTTTTCGAGAATGAGTTGATCAAATAAGTCATAGTTACCAAAAGATACTCAGTCATGCATTTGCTAGAAAGAGTGACAAAAAAAGAGAAGGGGGTGTTTGAAGTGTCCAGTTAGAGCCGAGGTTCTAAACAATCAAAATAAAACGCACTTTCAAATAGTGTTGAGAAATGTGGTTTTAATACTGAAAACCTTAGTAATATTATTAAACTAAATTTTTATCTTTGATTATAAAATTTAAAGCTTCAAAAATAATATAGATCGAGCAGATTTATGAAAGACTTTAAAATTTTGAAAATTGGTGTTACAAAAAATGCCTTTTAAGATGTACTATTTTCAAAATTTGAAATCTATTTTTCTCATGTACATGTATCTTGATGTCGAGATTATCAATTTGAGGATATTTGGGCATCAAAACAACCTCTTCTAGTTAAATTTTTTATGTAGGCACTAATTTAATTGTTTATAGCATCGGCTCTATATAAACTCTTTTCGTGTTTGAATGTACTTGTTCTCATTGATAATTCACTATTTTAATAAAGTTATTTGTTATCTGGGATTAAGTTATGTACAATTTTATAAATAACTTTATCTTTCAAGGGCTTGTGTTTCCTTAGTTCAAAGGAATTTGTTGAAAATCGCATTTTTTTTGCCTATATTGACTAGAATTAGATGGAAATTGTAACAAAAGTCAATTAATTAAATAATATTATGCAGGTACATACCAAATAACTAATGAAATAATATTATCAAGCATGTTAATTTTATACAAGATAATTATTTAAGATAAAACTAATTATTATTCAAATAGGCTCTATATATATATATATATATATATCGGTATTTATGTGTTATTTATAATTCTTTACTCCATGTAGCATAATCATTGTAAGACAAAGGATATAGATGCATCGTGAGACTGAGGACTAACTTAGAAGCCAAATCACCACGCCTATATTTTCTTAAAATGATTAAAGGTATTATGGTAAGAAAAAAAATGAGTTTTTGAAAAATAAGAAAACAACCCTAGTAATTTTTTAATAAAGAAATCAAGATAGACATAATTCTCACCTCTTTGGGTTACCTTTTTGACAGTCATTAGAAAGGATCTCCAAGAAAGAGATTGGTCTGAGTGAGTGATAGAGAGAGAGAGATGATATCCTAGAGAGAAGTGGCATTCTTATGGGTTTGGGTTCATTAAACTTCTACTTCTAGATAGAGAAAGCCCCTCAAGTGCCGTGAAAGTTGTCTTTCCAATAGTGGTGATGCGGTGAAAGAATAAGATTAATCAACATTGTTACTTGATCGGGAGAGTGTTACTTTATCGAGAGAACAGGTTTAAAAGAGCAGATCTGTGAGATTCTTACCGATATTTAGAGATAACCCAAGACTATAATCTTCCTTGTGATAATGGATTTCTATATGTCAGAGTCGAGGACATAACCCTTAGGGTGAACCAAGATAATTTTATGTGGTTGTAATGTGTTTCTTGTGTTTATTTTATTACTCACACTTCTATTGTTGTTGTATTCACCTATTTCGCTTCTAGCCAACTATGTATACGTTCGTAGGTCGGAACCCAGTGTTTGGGATTCCTAATTCCTCAAGCAAGGAGTTCCCTCCAAGACCTTACAATCGGTATCAAAACACAAATTATATACAAGGCTAAGGCATAATTTTTTTGTAAAGAATAAGAAGGACGACAAAGTTATATAATACGAGGTTTAAGGTGGAGAAACATAAAAGCAAAGTATTTGTAGAAATTTCATAATAGAGGCAAGAGAGAAGAAATCAAAAAATCTATTTAATGAAGGTCGGGAGGCAATTTTGGTAATTTTGTTATAAGGTGGAGATTGTTAGTTTCCATGATAGTCACATCACCATATCTATATTTTTTTCAAAAGATAAAACGTATTATATGGTAAAAAAACATAAGGGATTTCTTAGGTAGCAAGAAAAAAACCCCAGTACTCTTTATATAAAGGAGTCAATGAAGGCATAATAATTACCCCATTTGGATCACGTGTTAATGGTCATAAAAAGGGATCTCCAAAAAGGAGATTGATCTTTAAAAAGAGAAGGTACAAAAAGAATATTTGAGATAGTTAAAAAGAACCAGATGATGTTTTCGTCAAATACTCCTCAAGCAATTTTAATTTTACCGAACACTATGATGTTGGTCGGGCAGTTTGTCCTAATTATCCTATTTGAAAATGGACTTTTGTCTTAATTTCACGGTTCAATAAGGAGTAAACACCATAACCAAAATAGTAAAAATTTGGGATACATGGCAAAGAGTAGTATCGTGGCATAAATTACTTGGTTCTAAATGCTTCTTACTCGATTGGTGTTTCATAATTGCTATGCGTGTTGTGATAATCAAAGTGCAGTGTGGCTAGCAAAGAATCTTATTCTCCATGTTTGCACAAAACATGTCTCTGACTCCATTCTCATCAAACGGTAAGGGCCCATATTCCCAATGACTTATCACTTTTAGTCTCTAACTCCATTCTCACCAAGGGTAGGAGCCCAAATCCCCACTGACTTATCACTTATACTTGATAATGACATGCGGCTTGGTTATAGTATTCTTAAGCCCCATGGTGAGGACTCTAACTCCATTATAATCAAAAAGTAGGGGCCCAAATCCCCATTGACTTACCACTCCTTGGGAAGGAGTTGGGGTCATGGTGGTAGCCCCACACATCCTAGTCCCCACATTGTAGTTTCCATTCGCACCACTAACATCACCTCACTAATACCTTCAACAGCTAACTCCTAATGTACTTGAAAAACGGAATAAGAATATGTCTTTCCCGTTGAATTACCCAAAAAAAATCTAAACATCTAAAGATATCTCTAAGATCTTTGTTCCTTCACTTCATCATATTGTTACCACTACATCGCATGCAGAGAGAAGTATGTAGGGATATATCTAAGATCTGCGTACCTTCACTAAAGCATTAACAAATCGAGACATCTTGAATTAATTAGCAAGCTCTCGGTACAGAAGATGTTTTTTGAGGCGTCGGGCTAGGGATAAATGTAATTTTGATATAAAATATTCTTAGGATGGTTTGAGAATCTAATTTCATCTCCAATTATAATATTTTAAATTCTATAAATGATTGAAATAAAGTAGATCTATAAACACATGAAAATCTTGAAAATAGACGCTTCAGATAAAATATTGCAAGTTACACTATTTCGCATACTCGATGTCCTGTTTTTTTTTCATATTCATACATATCGTGGTTAAAATGATCAATTAGAGGGTTTTCCAACATCCAAAGAACCTTTTATGATGGATTTTTAAGGTGCATCTTTAATTCTACAGTTTAAGGTTGCAACTTTATATAAACTTTTTATTTTTTTATATTATAGTCATTATTTTTACTATTATACCCTTAATAGTAATATGGTGTAGTTTCTATAAGGTTACAACTTTAAACAATCCAATTAAGGTGCACCTCCAAATTTTATCATAACATATAATTTTGGTGTTAATTTTTTTTAAGATTATCTGAAAATCTATTTCCATATTTCATTATAAAAATTTAAACTCTAAAAATGGCTAAAATCAAATAGATCTATAAACATATGAAAATCTTGAAAATGGACGGTCTAAATAATGTGTTGCAAGATGCAATACTATTGGACTCAAATATTTCTTTTTCATATTCATACATCTCGATGTCGAGGTGATCAATTAGAGGGTTTTTCAATATTAAAACAACATTTCCCAATGGATTTTTGAGGTGCATCTTTAATTCTACATTATAAGGTTGCAACCTTATATACATTTTTTTCATAGTAATATGGCAATTAGGCTTACACTTAAGTTCGTCGATTTCGAATTTTCACAATACTAACCAAAGTTATTAAAACCGAACCGGCAATCCGACCAGTAGAGCCAACAATTGAAACCTTGTCTAGACAATGCAAGTAGTAAACTAGGATTTGCGTAGAATCAGTCAAAACCAACATTTGACCAATTGAACAAGTTTGATCGCCAATTTTGTTGGTTCTATTGATCATCCGGTTTGGAAAGTTGAGCTTAAATTATGTCCTTTTTACGTGATTTTCTTCCTTCTTTCTATTCTCTGATTGAATGGGAACCCAAATTGTAAAATATTATCACTCAGAAACGCGATAAAAAAGATTGATCTCCAGTAGGTAGGGTTGGCAAGGGGTCGGGTCAGGTCTTTGTCAACACCAACCCAAACCCGAACCATTTAGGTTTCACCCAGATCCAGTTCAGGTCCAAGTCATTTGGACCCGCATCAGACCCACTTAGAAATTTAAAAAATTAAATGTTATTTTATATATTTTTAAAACATATATTTGCACATTTTATTATGCCCAACCGGGTCAGCCCCAATCTCGACCCTACCCAACAAGGTCCATGCCCGACCCAGAACCAAACCCGACTTGAGGTGGGTCCAAGTCATTTGGATCTGGACTCAAACCACCAGATCCAAAACATGGAACTGAACCCGAACTAGGTCGGCAAGTCAATCTGACTTGATTGCCACCCCTACTAGTACCAATTCCTACCGCCATAAATTACCAAAGATGCCCCTCATCCGTACGGGCTACTGTCCTTCTAGCCAAGTGCTCAATGGTGCAAAAAATGCTCATCCATGAGCTTCATTTGCACATAGGCGCTCTACTAATGCAATACATATATGCAAAGTACGTCTCAAGCATCCTTGCACCAACATATGTGTGCATTTCATATGTTGTGAACAGGCCCTCCCACCAAACCCCACTAATGAAAGTGGATACAAAGACTAAAGCAAATTTCCAAGTAAAAAAAAAAGGGTAAAATGGACACTTTCAACAAACCACTTGCTAAAAATCAAGCTAATTGATTAACTTACAATTTTTTTACATAACAATTACAACCATTTCTAGCCTTGCATAATCATTGTAAATAAACTCAAATACGAACCCCTTATAGGGCAATTACATATAAAGCAAGACTAGCTTATGAATTACACTTTCATAGCACAAATTACATAAACTATGCTCCAAAGTTTAAATACATCATAAAACTAATCTAAAAAAAATTTTAAAGAATAAAATCAACTAAAAAGAGAATTAGAATGCCAAATTAAAATAGAGAAGCCATGTTTCGAACGCCTTATGTCGGGGCCATGCAATCGGGCCCTATAAGGACTTAATTTTGTCCCTTCACATGTACAAAAGTTGTTCGATCTCACAAGAGTGTCTAGTCTAAATGGGAAGAAGTTACACACCTTAAAATCACTTCTTAAGATCTCAACACATTGACATTATCATCTAAAACAGAATAAAAAAGGTTTGAATTGAATCGGATAAAGAACAAGAGAGTTATGTTCAAACTACACACGGTGGTCCCTCGAACCACAGAAACAGTCTTGTATGGAAATATTATGAACCCCCATAGGTAAAAACGTGATGAAAAAGTTTTGAAAATGGAGTGATACTTTGAGACAAAATTATTTGATGGGTTTGAAGCAAAGTAATTAATGGATACTATGTATGATCATGGATTCTCATGCACATCGGCTATAACTCATGAATGAACACAGTATGAATAAGCATGATGAAAAAAATGATCAAATGTGGATTCTAAGATCAATGAAACTTTTCTAAATTAAAAACTCTAACAACTATAGATGCCAAGGATATGATCCTAAAAAAAAAAGAAAATTCAATGGAGTTTACCTTGATAAATGCACACTATGGACTTAAGCATAAGAGAGAATGACCACCATCAAGATCACCATTAATGGAACTCTAAAAGCTCTCTTTCTTCAATTTTCTCTCACAAAACCTTAGAAGAAGGAGGGGAGCAACAATTTTTCAAAATGGCTCTAGAGTTGAGATAGATATTGTTTGAAATCTCATGATGTGCTTTTATAACATAGGTATAACTTTGGATTCAATCAACACCCTTGATGCACTAATCCAAAAGCACATGAGAGGCTAATGTACCTAGCCACCCATCCCCATCCAACCACTAAGATGAAGGGATGGGATTTCACACTATTATCACACACCGTAACCCTAAGTTATGTCACTTTACCATTTTATCCTTGGCCCATGTTTTTGTTTCAATTATATCCAATATGGCTTTACAAAAATACCGTTAGTTTTTTTAATAATGTATTAAAGTAGATAACCACAAAAGATAAAGGGTAAAGAAGTAATTGGCAAAGCTCACACATGTGTAGGTATACTTTATCAAAGCTAATCATTATGTGAAGATATTTTTCAACTCAAATTTGAGAATGTATTTTCTCTTTAATATCAAATAAATTAATTAATTAAACTTCACATATACCATGCACGACCCATGTGTGAGTTAATTAAGACATGTGATAAAAAGGGGGCCTTAATTTATAACATTGTAAAATAAAATATAACAATATATAACAATACACCATAACACAACCCCTTATAAAACAAGCAATCAAATGCCAATCTAGTCCCCCGCTTAAGGATCAGTGCCCAGTTGGGCGGTGATCCTAGAGTGAGGTGTGGGGTGCCATGTGGCGGCCTTATGGCCACTCGAACGCCACATGACACTACCAAGTTAGGATTAAAGTAGAATTTAAGCCAAACAATATGAAACTCATTTTTTTTTATCAAATAAAATTCTGAAACATTCTCTAAAATTCACAATAAATGTTTAAAGTACTTTTGAACAATTAGTAAGTTTTTCTCATCATTATAAAATCGGACAAAAGGTATAGTGAGATCTCAAACTACTAACTATAAGTATCGGAGTACTCCATTGGGCTAGCCCCGAATGATGTTCCGCCAAGTCTCAGATCAACCCAATAGACCTATATTCCACAGTCTAAAGCAAAGACACATAATTGGTCATATCAAAGCCGTTGAGCCAAAACTTTCGATCATTCCGCTCTCAATGGATTACAGGTACACCCTTGTGGGACATGATTCAACTTAATTACAGGGATCCTCTCAAAGCACATGTGCACTGGCTCTTCCAAACTCGGATAATGCATTTGGACGAGTGGCTTCCCATACGAAATGAAAATGCACATGATATGCAATGGTCTGGTGTCAGGATATGGACTTATGTCCCATAAGTCTTAACCATTCCATACAGGGCGAATACTCAGTAAGTACTCGAGTTCTATTTTTCTCATTTGAATTCTCCAAGCTTTGGCCAATTACAGTTAAACATGAGGCTAACCTATAAAATCCTGACTAGGAGGTGACCCTCACACCTCCTTGAGAAATTGATTTCTCAATACATGAACTCTCGATGCCTCATGTGTACTCGAGGTAAAAGAATCTGGGCTCCATTTTGCAAGACGTCAAGATTTTAATCTCTCAATCGCTCCCACTGAATAAGAAACTACTGGAATTTAGGCCTTGATAGGCCATATTTTCATCATTCTCCCATTTGCCATTTTTAGGCCTGAATTCGTATGTATCTCTCTCGCAGTATCATTCACAATAAATCAAAGCATGCAAACTTATCCATGGATTTATCTTTCATAAGCAATAGACAAAGTAATAATAACTATGTCAACCTCCGTAAACCCATCCTATGCACATGCCTCATAAAATCATTTGCCCCTAAGCCTTTGGTTAATGGATCTGCATGCATAGCCTTCGATGGAATGTAACCAACTTCTACTTCAGCAGCTGCTATCTCTTCTCTTACTCTATGATATTGAGCTTTAATGTGCATTGACTTGTTGTGGAACCTTCGTTCAACTGCCACTGCTATTGCAGCTTAATTGTCACACATGATTTTAATAGTTCTATGTTTTAGAGGGTTAAGATGATTCAAGAACTTCTTAATCCAAATGGCTTCTAAAGTTGCGGAACTTAAAGCCACATACTCGGCTTCCATGGTAGATAGGGCAACAGTGTCTTGCTTCTTGGTACTCCAAGAAATGGCACCACCACCATAAAGAAATAGATAACCCGAAATAGACCTCAAGTCATCCGGGTCTCCTTGATAGTCGGAGTATGTGTATCCCAAACCTTTAAGCTCACTCACATTGACACAGGTTAATCTATAATCAAATGTTCCTTTCAAATACATCATGATTCTTTTCACGGCTTTCTAATGTTCTAATCCATGATCACTTTAGAATCGACCAATCAAGCTTTGAGCAAAAGCTAGATCGGGTTTAGTTCCCATGGTTAAATACATTAGTGATTATACGGCACTCTGATACGGGATCCTTTCAATCTCATTTCTCTCAAGATCATTGTTTGGTTTCATATTGACATTTAATTTTCCTCTCCTTTCCACAGGTGTATCTATAGGCTTAGATTCACTCATACCAAATCTCTCAAGAACTTTCTTGGAATATGTAGATTGAGATTATTGCGGGCTGCTCTATCTCTTATAATATGAAGCCTCCCCTATGTCTTTCATATCAAATTTACTTGATAGCATTGCCTTTGTGTCCCTTATATGGTCTAGGGTGCTACTAGCTATTAGAATGTCATCCACATATAAAGTCATGAAAGTAATGTCAGTCACATTGGTCTTATGGTATACACAATGGTCATCCTCATTTGGTTTGAATCCATATCTAATCAGGGTCTGGTAGAACTTGAGCAACCATCTTCTTGAAGCTTGTTTGAGACCATAAAGTAATTTGTTAAGTTTGTATACAAACTTTTCCTTTCCTTTCACAACAAAACATTGGGGTTGGTTCATGTATATATCATCATCTAGGTCACCATTTAAGAAGGCAGTTTTCACATCCATTTGATGCAATTCTTGGTCAAGGTAGGATGCTATGGATATGATCATCCTAATGAAAGGTATTTTGGCAACAAGTGAGTAGGTGTCAAAAAAATCTACCCCTTCATTTTGAGTAAAACCTTTTGCTACAAGTCTTGCCTTGTATTTTTCAATATGCCCTTCGGAGTTAAGTTTTTTTTTGAATATCCACTTTCATCCAATGGATCTAAGGTTAGGTGGTAATCAGACTAATTCCCATACATAGTTCTTTATGATTGAATTTATTTCATCTTGCATGGCTTACTTCCATAACTTATTATCCGGACAAGACATAGCATATAGGTAAGAATAAGGTTCTTCATCAGGTTCTTCATTAATCCTCTCATAATCCTCCCCAAGGTAAGTGAAAAAAGTAGGTGGTCTCTCTCACTTCGCCTAGGTGGGATGGTTTCAATTTTTTTGTTAGGCTGAAGTTCATGAAAGTCTACTCTCTTTTGGGTTGATTCTCTCTCAAGGAATTCATCTTCAAGGAAATGGGCATCAAGGCTTTCAATCACATTACGATTCAAGAGATTATAGAACTTAAAACTTTCCCATGACTTGGGTATCATATGAAAACACATTTTATGGTTTTAGGATCAAGTTTGGACCTATTTTGGGATGGTATAAGAACATGGGCTGAACATCCCCAAACCTTGAGGTGCTTTATTGAAAGAGGTCGGCCCATGAAGAGTTGGTAAGGAGTTAATTGAATTGCTTTGGTGAGAGTCTGATTAAGGACATATGTGGCGGTTAGAATCGCCTCCTCCCAAAACTCTAATTCAATACTAGATGTACTCATTAGACTTCGCACCATCTCAACTAGGGTCATATTCTTTCTCTCGGCAACCTATTTTGTTCGAGTGAGTAAGGCATGGTGGTTTGGTGGACAATCTCATATTGGACACAAAGATCTTGGAAGGCTTGGGAGGTGTATTCCCCAACCCTAACCGATCTAAGTTTTTTTATGATTCAACCTAGTTGGTTTTCAACTTCCATTTTATATTGTTGGAATTTGGCTATCGCCTCACTTTTGTTTCTCATGAGATAAGTGTGACCAAAACGGGAATGGTCATCAATGAATGTTATGAAGTACCTCATGTGCCCTAAGGTAGGCACACTCATAGGTCCATACACATCCGAGTAGATTAGTTCTAAAAGACTAGAGACCCTTTCGACCTTTTGGTGTGACTTTTTTACCCTCTTTCCTTTAAGGCAAGCCTCGCATCTACTATGAGAATCGATATTCATTTTATCAAGTAATTCTTCTTTCATCATAATATGCATTCTCGATGGATTAATATGACCTAACCTTAAATGCCATAAAGTAAAATTTTGTAAATCATCAACCATGTAAACAAAGTCTTTTTTTATTTTGATTTCATAAAACCCTTGAACCAAGTGGGCTACAAAAACAAGGTCTCAATTAATAGAGTCATCATGCACATAGAATTTTTCCTCCTTGAACAAGAGCACAAGCCCAGCTTTACTCATCTTCGAAACCGAGATGAGATTCTTCCTCATCCTGGGTGCATAGAGGGTGTCCTTAAGCATTAGAGTCTCACCATTAGTAAACTCTAACACATAGTCCATTTTTCTTAAGACCATTTCCATTTGATTTCCACTCATATAATAGGTACTGGGTTTGACATCATAAAACCTTCTAAGCCCTTCATAAAATTTGTCACATGGATAGTAGCCCTCGAGTCAAGAACTCATACATATGCCTCATCATTGGCAATCAAAGTCTCGTGGACCACGCAAACTCTTTCTTTCCTTAGTCCTCTACCGGTATTAGCTTGAGGCTTACCAGTATTGGACATAAGAGCATAATGAGGGTTTTGTGGAGGAGGAGGAGGATACCTACAAAACTTTTGGGTATGCCCGTATTTCTTGCATTTAAAGCATTGCACCTTCGAATAATCTTGGCTTGAAGGCCAAACCAACCTTACCTACCATCATAGGCGTGGGTGTGGGTGGTGGTTTAGGCCTAAAAAGCATGGGGCTAGCATGATTTGGTGGGTAGGCATGGGCTTTAGAAGTGTAAGGGCTAAATAGATAAGGGGAGTGGGAGTAGGATTTTCCCTTTTGCTTCCCCTTCCCTTTCCATTTATCTTTTCCCTTTCTTTTCTTGTTCTTAGCATTATCACTCCCACTCACTCCCACAGTACATGTATTCACCATAGAAAAGTTAGGAAGACAAGAAGAAAGAGGAGTAATGAGTAAGGGAGTACAAGAAGATGAGGGTTGGTGAGATTTTACCATATGGACTATGAAAGATAGTACATCCATTGCCATCTTTTTTTGCTATTCCCCTTCTATGAAAAATGCAATCTCCTCCACAGTTGTAGGCGTAGCTTTGACCATCAAATTGGCCACAAAGGTCTCCCATGAGGGATAGATTGAAAGCACAAATATCGTCTTTTGTGTCACCTCATCATATAAGTGACCGGCTCTCTCACTCTCTCTTATACAACTCTGGAACTCTCTTAGATGATCACCCACTTTGGTGTGATCATCCATTTTGCAACACATGAGATTCATTATTATAATGATCCTTTGAGCTTTATTCGGTGTGTCGTATTTTTTTTTCATGCTCTCCATAATATCTTTGACACATGGAATTCTCAGACTCCTTAACAAAGGAATCACTCATGATTGCAAAAATAATATTCATGGCACTTTGGTTTTTTTTTTGCCATGTCTCATATGCATCCTTAACAACTTGAGGAGCATTAATTGCGAGCGGATTAGGTGGTCTAGAAATCAATCATGGAAATAGACCATCTTCATGAAACACATAACCAATTTTCCTTCTCCATTCGGAGAAGTTGGTTCCATTGAACCTCTCCTCCTTAAGCAATTCGGTGAGTATTGAACGGGCTGCCATGGGTTCTTATTTGGCACTATGTAATCCCTCTAAAGACTCTAAAAGAGGCTGTAAATGAGCCTAGCTCCGATACGAATTGAAAGTGGATACGAAGACTAGAGCAAATTTTCAAGCCGAAAAACAAGCTAAAATGGACACCTTCAACAAGTCATTGCTAAAAGCCAAGCTAATTGAATAAGTTATAATCCTTTTACATAACAATTACAACCATTTCTAACCTTGTATAACCACTGTAAATAAACTCAAATACCAACCCCTTACAAGGAAATTACATATAAAGCAAGACTAGCTTATGAATTACACTTTCATAGCATAAATTACATAAACTATGTCCCAAAGCTTAAATACATCATGCAACTAATCTAAACAAAATTCTATAGAATAAAATCATCTAAATAGAGAATTAGAATGCCAAATTAAAATAGGGAAGCCATGTTTCGAACCCCTTATGCCGGAGCCACGCAATCGGGCCCTATAAGGACTTAATTTTATCCCTTCGAATTGTACAAAAGTGGTTCAATCTCACAAGAGTGTCTAATCCAAATGGGAAAAAGTTACACACCTTAAAATCACTTCTTAAGATCTCAACACACTGGCATTATCATCCAAAACAGAATGAAAAAGGTTTGAATCGAATCAGATAAGGAACAAGAGAGTTATGGCCAAACTACACATGGTGGTCTCTCGGACCAACAAAACAATCTTGTATGGAAAGATTATGAACCCCCATAGGTAAAAACGTGATAAAAAAGTTCTGAAAATGAAGTGACACTCTGAGACTAAATTATTTGATGGGTTTGAAGCAAAGTAATTAATGGATACTATGCCTGATCATGGATTCTCATGCATATAGGCAATAACTCATAACTGACCACACTATGAATAAGCATGATGAAGAAGATGATCAAATGTGGATTTTAAGATCAATAAAACTTTTCTAAATTCAAAACTTTAGCAACTATAGATGCCAAGGATATAATCTTATAAGAAAAGAAAATTCAATGGAGTTTACCTTGATAAATACACACTATGGACTTAAGCATAAGAAAGGAAGACCACCATCAAGATCACCATTAATGGAACTCTAAAAGCTCTCTTTCTTCAATTTTCTCTCACAAAACCTTAGAAGAATGAGGGGAGCAACAATTTTCCAAAATGGTTATAGAGTTGAGATAGATATGGTTTGAGATCTCATGATGTGCTTTTATATCATGGGTGTAACTTTGGATTCAATCAATACCCTTGATGCACTAATCTAAAGGCACATGAGAAGCTAATGTACCTAGCCACCCATCCCAGTCAACCACTAGGATGAAGGGATGGGATTTCACACCATTATCACTCAAGTTAAGCCACTTTACCATTTTATCCTTGGCCCATCCAACCACTAGGATGAAGGGATGAGATTTTACACCATTATCACTCAGCCTAACCCTAAGTTACGCCACTTTATCATTTTGTCATTGGCCCATGTTTTTGTTCCAATTGTATCCAATATGGCTTTACAAAAATACCCGTAGTTTTTTTTAATAATGTATTGGAGTAGATAACCACAAAGACTAAAAGGTAAAGAAGTAATTGGTAAAGCTTACGCATGTGTAGATATTCTATTTTATCAAAGCCAATCACTTTGTATATCTACAATTTCAAACCAATCAATTTAAAGATAATGTCCACTTCACACATGTGTGTAAAGATATTTTTCAACTCAAACTTGAAAATTTATTTTCTCTTTAATATTAAATAAATAAATTAATTAAACTTCACATATGCCATGCATGGCCCATGTGTGAGTTAATTAAGACATGTGATAAAAATGGGGCATTAATTTATAACATGATATAATAAAATATAACAATAACAAGGTACCATAACACAACCTCTTATAACATAAGCAACCAAATGCCAATCTAGTTCCCCGCCTAAGGATCAGTGCCCAGCTGGGCAGTGATCTTAGAGTGAGGTGTGGGGTGCCCTGTAGTAGCCCTATGGCCACTCGGACACTACATGGCACTACCAGGTTAGGACTAAAGTAGAATTTGAGCCAAACAATATAAAAACCCTCAGTTTTATTATCAAATAAAATTTTGAAAAATTCTCTAAAATTTACAATAAATGTTTAAAGTATTTTTGAGCAATTAGTAAGTTTTCTCATCATTATAAAATCGGACAAAAGGTATAGTGAGATCTCAGACTAATAACTATTGGTATCGGAGTACTCCATTGGGTTAGTCCAGAATAATGTTCCGCCGAGTCTCAGATCAACCCAATAGACCTATGTTCCATAGTCTAAAGTAGTGATACATAATTGGTCATATCAAAGCTGCTGAGCCAGAACATCCGATCATTCGACTCTCAATGGATTACAGGTGCACCCCTATGGGGCATGATTCAATTTAATTACAAGGGTCCTCTCAAATCACATGTGCACTGGCCCTTCCAAACTCGGATATATTTGAAAGAGTGGCATCCCGTACGAAATGAAATGCACATGCCATGTAATGGCCTCGTGTCAGAATATGGACTTATGTCTAATAAGTCTTGACCATTCCATAAAGGATGAATACTCAATAGGTACTCGGGTTTTATTTTTCTCATTTGGATTCTCCAAGCCCTGGCCGATTGCAGCTAAACATGAGGCCAACCTATAAAATCCTGACTAGAATGTGACCTTCAAATCTCCTTGAGAAATTGTTTTCTCAACACGTGAACTCTCGATGCCTCATGCATACTCGGGATAAAAAAATCTGAGCTCCATTTCGCAAGACGCCAAGATTTCAATCTCTCAATCGCTCCCTATGAATGAGAGACTACTGAAATTTTGGCCTTGATAGGCCATATTTCCAACAACTAATACCCATCCCTACTTCTCTCTAATGTATGACTAAAAACCAATTACTCTCTTTGCATAAATACAAAATTACACTTTCCGAAAGACTAAAGTTTTTAAAAATTATATTATTTTGATATAAAAACTAGCAATTTTCAAAAGCAAAAATACTAACATAATTACTTGCATGTTTCTTGGTCTACTCTTTGAAGCATAGATTCTTTAAATATCAACATAACAATATTACCATAGAGGGGGCCAGATTGTGCCACAAGTCCCAATTTCCTGTTTTGTCTCACTTTTCCCTATAAATAACCCATATTGGGGCAGACCCAAGGTTGAAACCCTAGTATTTTCAGCCTTGATCCTCCTCTACCCTTTATCAATCCTACCTTCAAAACCATAGAATACTTAGGACATTGGCCTGGTTTGGAAACCCAGTAAATCAGAGCGCCATAATCTTTCAAGTTCAAGCCAAAGCAAAGTTCAATTTGAGCCCTAGGTCACCCTAGGTTCAGCTCCTTTAAATCCAATCCAATCCAATCCAAGTTCAAGAATATCCATTCAGATAGGCTGCCCAGTCTCTTTCAAATCCAGGCAGAACTCCAAATGCCGGGTCTACAAGCCCAGCCTAATCAAATATGTTGTTCTTCCTAGCACTGCTCTTTATTATTCGTAGTTCTTTCATAGTATTTTTCAAACCTTTCTTGTCGATTTCTTTCAAAGATTTCAAGTTTTAATTTGTTTTAAGCGAACCTTAAGCCAAAACAGCCAACGGTATACGTCAAAGAGGCCATAATCAGCCTATTTTCCATAAATCATAATTTGTTGGAACCCATACTTTTACGAACTCGATATTATTTCATGCGAACTTGATATTATTTCATGCGGATTGAAGCATGGTCCTTGAGCCATCTCACCCCTCGATTTTGCACGTAAACAGCTATATACTGACAATTTTTGAATTAGCAAGACGCGTAGTTGATCAAGCCAGGACATTGATTTTTTTTTAGTTTTTTTTGGGGGGTGGGGGTGGGGGTGGGACTGAAGGGGGGGGGGGGGGGGGGGGGGTCGTGGGGGTGGGGAGGAAGGGAAAGAGAGGGAAAGACCATTCCCTGCTATTTCACACACACACAGAGTAGGGCCACTCCCTGTCATTTCATTCCACCCATGGATGATCAACCAGTAGCAACAGCCTAATAAAGAAAAACCACTTTGGATGCTTTAGGAGGTTACACAATAGGTGAAAACATACATTGAATTATGATCACAAGTTCAGCAATAACACTGAGTAAACAAAGAGGCGAGACCCCATGCCCTAACCCTCTAGTCCAAAATCTGAACTCAATTAAAGTCAAATCAGAGCAGCCAAGTTGGAGATTTTTCTTTAATCACAGCCAAGCTGAAAGTTTCTGGATTTCAAACCTGAAATTATCACCAACTCTTCATTAAAGCATACATATTTAAAAACTCGTACAAGTAAATTTTGACTTTAGACTAGTCAATTGACCATTTCATAAATGGGAACATGCAAGTATGGGTCCCAAACACTTGTGTTGAACAATCAAGGATTGGATTAAATGGTAATTTTTGCCTTAAGCTTGGATACCAAAATCAGGTTATAGAAAATTGTATAAAATTTTAAACCCTTTCCATTAGTTGTAGAGGCTACAATTTTTTTTTTAATCATTTTGTAGAGGCTAAATTGATGATGATGACCCCAATTAATTGGGAAAAGGCTAAATTGATGATGATGATGAATCGTTTTGTAGAGGCTACAATTACCAATGAGAAGTTCTTGTTCACAGTTCTAAACTGTTTCACAGTTCATGTTCACAAGATATGGAAAATGAGAAGTAGAAAAGAGGTGAACATGTAAAAAAATTTATTTCAAATGTTAAATTGTTAATATATTGCAGTTTAAACAAATAATTCAATTGTAAATGCATAAATTCAATATGCAGAGAACAATAAGCATAGAGCTTCCAGAAAACAGAAATGCATAAAAATTAAAAATTGTATGCACAAATGATTAGCTGAAGTCACATACAAATTGCACACAGATTATGACCAAATATTATAACATATAAAGCCATGATAAAAAGACGTTATGTGAATCAGAGTCACGCACTGAAACTGAGTCCAAACCCAGCCCATAGTCAAGAAAGAACAATGTTTTAGAATGTGGATTCGGTACCCTAGGCAGCCATGGGTCCTGGCCACTTACGCAGGCACAAGTTACCTTGGCGGACCAAACAGACAGCAGGGTTTGGGTACTCTAGGAGGTTCTTGGGGGCAAAAATCCAAGTCCATACTCAAAAAGAAAAACACAAAAGAAAAAGCCAAATTGGTAAACATACAAATTGAAACCCAAAATTCACAAATATCACCAAACCGTAAACTAAAAATTGAAATACACTGACCTTTCAAAACCTAATAAACCCTGACACCATTCGCTAAGCTTTGGTTGCTGAAACACCTTTACCACCACTTCAAGTCTCAAAAACTATTAGCATTTATAATTTTCAATTTTGCAAGAATCGAAAATACCAAAGTGTTTTCTAATCTTGAAAAAACTCACACGCCTGGTTTTTTTATTTGTTTCTCTCTCAAAAAGTGGAGTACAAGGATTTTGGGGTTTTAGAATACCCCAAAACCCTTTTCGCATCCTTTTGTGTGTGTGTGGGGGGGGGGGGGGGGAGGTGTTTACATTTTTTACCCTTTATGGAGGGCTTTCTTTCCTCCCGACAAGACCATTGAGGCAACTGCCTCGGTGGCAAGGCACCAGGCAGATGCCTTTTCTACCCAACCGAATTACGTGCTCGCATAGGCCACTTCAGTTCGGTGGAGGGCCTCAACAACGCAAGTGGCAAGGAGCCTGAATTTGATATGAAAGAAAATAGGAGAAAAATTTCTCCCAACCAAGCAACTCAGACCAAGTTTACCATAAAATTAGGTTGGCCAAGTTTTGCAATGATTTTAACTCACCCATTGGGCGAATCCTGAGTTTCTAGAAATTGATATAGAAAGAATCATCACCCAAGCTTTATCCCAATTATTTGGGGTTGGATATATGAATCTTGTTCATTCATTCTTCTCTATTAAGGGCCATACCCTCAATAAGATTTAAGATTCATGATAAGATGAGACAAAATTTTACATTGGCTGCCTACTTAACTGAACCCACCTCCTTTACCCGAGCTTGGGATGGGTTAAGGAAAAGTTAAGGTCCTCACCCTTATTAGACTTAGATACAGAAAGAATAAATAGCCAAAATCATACAAGGGTAGTACATGAACTTATACATTAAGTACAACTAATGTGGGTGGGCTTGAAAATACAAGGTCTCTCGTGTATATATCATTGGGCCCCTAGTAATCTTTGATGGAGGAAAGCTATTAGGAATTATATATGGCAATGCCTTTCCTTTTTTCTTGTTTGCAAAGGTGAGATTAGCTATCGCAGCATTTCTTTTTTAGAAAGAATCTATCAAACATTCTTAAATGCAATCATCAATCGATATTCAAGTGGGAGTCGTCCAATCCAACCGATTCGTTCCAAATGAAATAATACTCCAATGATAACAAAAAGTCAAAGAGAAATTCAATGACATGATTCTTGTTTATATTAATACTTGGGTTTGTGAATTTAGAAAAAGATAAACATATTGTTCAACAGAATTCGCTATAAATTACAATATAGTGGATAAGTGAACTTTGGGAACCTTGATCCTAATCACGGTGAAAGGCGATCCAGTGTAACAAGGAATCTGCTCCTCTGCAGATATTGAACGAACTCCCTAAAAGTCAAGGATCTAAATCCTTTAACCTAACTATGTACAGACCTTATCCCCCAGGCCACGGATTTTCAAACCCACTTCGCTCTGAGCTCTGGATCTCAGAGCTCTTGTTGCTCCCATTCCCGGTAATTATTCTCATAGACTCCCAAATCTCCAATAAGACCAAATGACCAATACAAAATGATGTCATACAAAAGATGCGATACAAACGAAAAGAAAGAGGCAATCTTTAATTCCTCAATGTTTTGGATGTCTGATCTTCAATGTTTCGATCGTCTAAAAGGCCCAATATCACCCCAAAAGCCTTCTTATGACCTCATTTGGACCCTAAAAATGATTGCAATAAGATATGGGCAAGGTTTCAAATGATTCTATGAACTTTTCAAAAAAAATTCAATTGGGTGTTTCTAGGGGCGTTTCTAAGACAAAATTATCAATGAATCAAAATGACCGAAATGGCCCCACTAAAGAAATACTCCGCCATTTTTATGGAGGATATGGGGCACTCGCCAAAGACTGGGCACTAAGTAGCTGCCTAACCCACCTAGGCAGGCACCCTATTTAGGTTGTCAACTATATATGAGGGAAGTGACTATCCCTCACCCTTGACCATGCGAAAGGTCAAGGTGGTGATGCATTGGTGCATTGTGTCACACACGTGAGCTAATGGCTAAAGCCCCTTGGTGCGAGACCTTGGGCGAGACAGTGCAGATAGATGGTTGTCGCTGATCCAAATTGTTGCTTGGTTGGTTTGACCCTAGATGGCTCCACTTAACGAGACATGGGTGAGGACCATGTGCAAGAGGTGGGCTACCCATACACCTGGCTGGGCAGATGTGTTGACCGTAACGGTCATGATCGTGGATGGTGGGCACATAACTAAGTGGACGTCAAGATTAAAATTCAAACTAAGGCACGTATAAAGGGTGAGCCTAAGCTGTAGGTGTAACGGCTAGTGCGTGGATTATCTTTTTTTTTTTGAGCGGTAACGTACGACTTATCATTAATTCATATGTAAAATACAAGATGTTCAAGCAAAGAAACAAGATTACAAAAATGAAGTAACAAACAGAGATGGAGTATGGACTCCTCCTTTCGCAAGAACATCTGCATCTTCATTCGTCTCTCTAAAACAGTGTTGGACCGTTGCCATGTTTCTCTCAAAAAAAAAAACAAAGTTGGACTGCTGCAATAGAGGTTGACAAAATATCCCAAATTTTATGAAAAATAGTCTTTAATCTCCAAGGAATATGGGCCTTTCTCTTACTCCAAGCAATGACATTTGCCGAGTCTCCTTCGATAATCCTGCCAACTTCCAAAGTGCATAGCAATTTCAAACCTTCTCTTAAACCTCGCGCTTCTGCCTCGTTTGCTGTTGTGATACGACAAGGACCAAAGTAAGAAAATATAATGTGATCCAAATTATATCTGATGAGTCCACCATAGCCAACTGGCCCTGGATTGCCAAGTGAACTTCCATCAAAATTAAGTTTGAGGAGACACATGCCCCAGGTGTCTAGGAATGGGGAGACACATGCCCCAGGTTGACCAGCACGTGGGCCATGAACAAGACGGAGGGCGGAGTAAGATAGTGGATGGTGTAACTGACCGAAGAGCAGGGAGTTATGACCAGAGAGGAGGGCCGCTGACGCACCTACATGTGTCCCTATTATAGTTGTTGGAAACACCTGTAATTCCGAATTGTTTCAAGAATCGAAATCGCAAGGGACTAGATGATTCTTATAATTAGAATCATCGTCCGCACAATACAAATCAAATGTAGCATGATTCCCACTATATCGAAATTGCGATTCAAAAAAAAGAAATCATAACTCCAATATCATTGGAATTGTTGTCCTGTCAATTGAAAATCAAGATATTGACCTTTCAGGAATTGCAAACCAATCCACTCGAAACCATGTCAAAAGTTTTTGAAAAACAAGTCCCAAAAGATAAGATTTAAAGTTTTATATTATTTATAAGTACGAATTCCAAACTCCATATATTGAGTACGATTATCCAGGGCTCCCCTATTATATGATTCAATGTCTTCAATATCCCTCCACTAACATTGAAGTCGGGTATTGAGTCACCTTTTAATGCAGCTCTCTACAACTAATAGAAAACAAGGTGCGTTCCCTTAGCTAAGTACTTTCCTAGAGTTTCTAGATTGAATAAATAAATAGAATTACTTTAGTTTTATTAAATGTAGATCTAAAGTTAAGATATTCAACCTTAATACAAATTCTTGACATTTACGAAGGATGTAAACTACAAATATCACTAATTCGCTCCTCTTAAAAATTGGGATCAAGGTCTCATATATGTTGAATCCCAATCTTGTGCACCTATATATCGCAAATTTTGCGAGATGAAATCTAGATTCCTAACTTCCAAGAATCATGATTTAAAAAAATTGGAACAAGATTCAAAAAATTTGGAATAATGATTCTTGACTTCCAAGAATCATGATTCCTTCTCGAAAACACGTAATCGCGATTCCGAACCGGAACCGCAACCTTGGTACACGATTCGACAAGCCATATGCCAAGACCATTTGACACATGTATTGTATTTGAATTTTGAAAAGTGAACCAAGGATCTATATAAACCCCTGGCCCATACCGTTGTGAGGCATCTGTGGCAATATACCCATGTAAGGGTACAAACTAACCTAGTGGGGTACGGCCCTTAGCCATTGGCTTGTGCAAGTGACCCCTGTGCATGTATGCTTGATCTTTGCTCTCATGTGGTTTGTTGGAAAGTTCGCACAGCCTTATTCAGTGGAAGACTTAGGCTTGGCACCGCAAGGCGTCAATCGCTACATTTTACCTCGTGACAGTTAGTATCAGAGCGAAAAGGTTGTTCAGAGAGTGGAACCATGGCATATGTTATCGCTGAAATACAGGGTTGTGTCGACCACCTCAAGGAGCAATGAGAGCAACTCACCCATGGGGTCCAAGATGGTGATTTGGGCAGAACCTTACTGTCTTAAAGGCCTAGATCAGTACTTTGGAGGTTAAGACGGAGGACCGTTGTGGTGCCTATGATGGTTGTATGGGAGGGCTCATGAACGTCCTCAAGGCTATCACGGAGTCCTTCAAGGCCAACCTCATGACCCTATAAGAAGATATGACTCTTGTGAAGTGGGCCTTGTGTAACACTACTAGCAGGTTGGGCTCTCATACTATGACGGTGCCAGAGCCACGTATTAGAGGAGCAAAGAGACTGCAAGGTATTGGGGAATTCCCTTTGGTGACATGGCGTAGTACTTCGAGAATGCTCATGCACGTGAGGAACACCATGTTGGCATTTGCTCCATGTACCTCATTGGAGACGTAAAGGTCTTGGTGGAGGATGCGGATCCAAAACGCATCAAATCCTAAGGTGCGCGATTGAGAGGGCTTGAAACAAAAAATGACGACCAATTGTTGCCAACTAATGCAGCCCAGGTGGCTTGAGAAGCTTTGTGAAGCTTCAATAGATAGGCTCAATGCGAGACCATGTGAAGTTCACATACCTAATGCTAGATATACAAACCATGACCGATGAGGACGAGTTATTCAACTTTGTGTTTGGATTGCGCGATTGGGCCCAGGCTGAATTGAGGAGCCAAGGAGTGCGCACCTTGTCTACTGCTATGGCCGCAGAGGCCTAGCAAATTTCAATCTTCATGGAGACAGACCATCGAGGGTGGTGCACTGCAATGGCACTAAGTATGAGATAGGGGCGACCAAAGACAAAAAAGGCATCCCGGAGAGTTGTTTCATCAGTGGGGTCAACCATTGAGCAAGGCAGCGCCCACAAAAGAAATCCCTCAACACAATTTGACTAGTGCAAAAGGATGAGAATGTGAGTGTCTAGAAACCAATTCTCTTGACTTTGATTATAATGTAAACAAAATACAAGTCAATACACCTTGAATTTTTTTAATACACTTGAAAATACAACTTCCAAAATCAAATTAAGCAAAGGTCACTGTAACTACAATGAGCTATTGACTTCTAAATACACTCAAATGAGAAGATACAACGCAATTAAGGTTCCTTACACATGAACAAAACAAGCCATAAAGGAAATCAACAAACTACACATGTACAATGTGCATTTGAAAATTCAGCACCACTCACACTTACAAGACAAAATTATACATCAACAAACTCATAAAAAATCATCACAACATGATCTCCATTAATATACATATGCTCAAATATGCAATGCATCATGACCATAGGAAGCAAATCGGAGTTCTCAGGTGCCTGGTTTACAGCCTTGAGTCTGAGCAATGTGCTATTGGCTGACATGCGATGGCATACCTCAAAATCATGCCAATTCATCATCTAATAAGTGGGAAGCCAAGCATCAATTGATACACACTTAAAACATATAAGGATTTGCGGAGATCTAAAAGATCAAATCAAGTATGAAAGTCGTGGGAGAAAATCAGGCTTTCAAAACACAAAACCAGTTCAATTGAGTTCACAATTCGGCTCTCAAATTTTCGACATAGTCTACTCTTATGAAATCAACAATTTAAGAGGTCAAGAAGAAGATCTAAGTGACTGATATGATCATGAAAAACTCAGAGAAATATCAGCAAAAATTACCCCAAAATTCATAGAAGAAAGCTCATGACAAACTATGCCAAAATGTGCATGAATGAAGCCTTTAACTATATGGATCAGGAGAGATTAATGATCATTCAAAGGATCAGAGATCTAATCATCAAAGGATGAAGAAATGTTGTTGTAATTGAGAATTCATAGCAAGGAGAAACTAAAGAAGTCAATGAAAATAGAAAAGATCTTACTTAATTGTTGAAGGCTTGAAGATTAGATCACCCACGACTAGAATTTGAGCTTTAGACCACCATTAATGTAGTATAAGACCTTCAAAGCAGTTCTTCTCTTACCTTATCATTTAGACAGAGAAAGGAAGAGGGAGACTAACTTTAGGCATGCCACTCAATGGGTAAAGAGAGAGAGGTGTGTGCCACTTTTGGAGAGAAAAATGTGAAGTGAACACGTGGGAAATGAAGGCTCAAGGGGGTATTTATAAGCTTCTAACCCTCAAGTGTGGAGATGCTTTTAGATGGATGAATCTTGGCCCTCAATGTCAACTACCAATGACTACAAAGAGAGGCTTAATCATGGCCCACCATCCACTATCATGTCATCAAGATGTGTGGTATGAATTTGAACACCTTTGTCCTCCTTTAATTCACTCCAATTCCCTTGTTACTAAAATACTCGTGCTCTTTACATTTAATAAAACTAAAACTAACATGGAAGGTACACCTTTGTAGAAATTTGTCAAATATTTCAGCAAAAAGCATATCTCAAAAGTTCCCTCCATTTTATAAGAGCATGTGGGGCTAATGAAATCATGCCACATAAACTAGGTGGTTAATTACACATCTACCATATACTCTTAGGGTTAGGCATGTAATTACAAAACCTATACCCCTTTTAGAATCTTCCACACACATGTCCACAAACCCTTGTTTTAAGCATTAACATGTGCCAAAATAATTTTTCCAAAAACTCAATATTTCATAAAATGCTATAATTCAATATCCTTTAGTTAAAACAACAAATAACATAAAGACATGAGGGTCCCTTGTGGGGTTGACGTCACCCCACGTCATCTCCACTTTGGGGGGACATGGGACCCCCCAAGTCAACACATGGACACCCATTTGCCATTTGGGTGTCCCATGTGAGTCCCAAGGGGCTGTCCTAATTTGTGATTACTTTCAAACAATTTTAGAAACGGATTTTCTTGCCCAAAAAATTCTCATAAATCCATAAAAATCATTTTAATGATTTCCATTAAAAAAAATTATTTTCGCTTTAATTAAAATATTTATAAGGGAAATTAGGATCCTTGGAGTTAAATTACGAAACAAATCACTCCACTCGACTAAACCCGAAATCCAAAGCCACCTTCCCGGTATGACCCAATAGACTCATGACCCACAGACTCTATATTCAGGAGCTCATGATCTGAGCCTATCAAAGTCAACCGATATGCAACTTTGAATCGTCAAGTATAAGTGGATATCAGGTACACCCCCTAGAAGACATGCATATATATGGTGCGGGGATTCCTCTCTAAACATATGTGCATAGCTCAAACCAGTGGATCCCTGAAAGAGTGGCTTCCTATGTATTGCGACTGTATATGCACTTGCTACGAGAAGGTTCTAGGAGTCAGGGATTTAGGCCAATATCCTCTATTGGCCCTAACCTTTCCATACATGGCTTTTTATCATCAAGCTCATACATAAATTGTATTGCCCAAATCCATCGCTCAGTTATGAAGCACAAACATAACAACAGACCATGACTAAGAGGTAAACTTCAACCCTTTCGGTACCTCACATGCATATAAATCCTCCTCATGACTTAATTAGGGTTCCATGACTAAGAGGAGTCATGTCACTCTTTTACTCCCACTGAAGTTAAGAGCCATTGAAAATGTCGAAATTCATGGCCTTGAAAGGACATTATTTCAATAGAGAAAACCACCCTAGGACAGGTTGGCTCATTGCACTTGATAAACGCAATGCAGTTGGTTGGAACCCGTGCACAAGCTTGGGAGGAGTAAAAGCCAGGTGCTCATGAGGTTACTGACTTTGAGGTGTCAATTGATGACTCAAGTGGGGTGGTCCAGAGGAGACCATCAATGGCAAGGGTAGCTCAATGGACAGAGTCATCTGACTCCACGATGGGTTAACCTTCTTGAACCAATGGGAGGTTGGATGTGGTGAGACCATATTTACCCGAAGTGATTCAAAACCTGAATCGATTTAGGAATCAAAAGAGCAAAATCGCTGCCAGCTGGAAGATTCTTATTTTTGGAATCGACATTTGTACAACAGGAATCATGGGGGATGAGATTCTAATTTCTAGGAATCGAGATTTGACCAAAATAGAATTGAGATCCCTACATAGATGGAATCGAGATTCCTAACTCTTTGGAAAGTTTCCAACCTAATCAAAATCGACAAATATAGAATCGAGATTCCTTTGTTTATAGAATAGAAATTCCGACATCTTTGGAATCGAGAGAGAACTAAGAGGGAAACAATGCATGTCTCAATGCCATTCATTGACGAACATGTCATACATGCATGTTTATATTATTTGTATTACATTATTTTTAACATCTTGGAGTTGCAATCTCTGCATTGGATCAATACAATGCATACTTAAAGAATTAATTAGAGAACGTGAACCAATGCTTTGGTTTCTATTGGTAATTTCATGCCAAGAAAGATGACTACACTTTGTAGTTTGAGATTAGGTGTCTAGCTTGAGTAGTCCGATGTCTTAAAAACTCTTAAGCGTCACTTCTCGTAAAAACAGAAAAAGCTAAAAAAGGGAGGGGGGGGGAGAGTGGAAGAATTCCAATAAATGCAAAAAACAGTTTTAACAAGTGTAGAATTGAGAAACAACAATTGCGAAATCAGGAATCAGTAAATATTAGAAACAACTTTCTATAAGTGTTGGAATCAGGATTCCCAAGAAAAGGAATAAAGATTCCAGAGTTCACGAAAACGATTCTGTAAAGATTCTAATGGAAATCATAGTCATTGAGAGCGTGAATGATAAGAGCTCCAATCAGGAGCGGGTGTGTGGAGTGAGGTAGGCTCGAAGATCTGTAGTCAGCAGAACAAGGTTTGTACATGGTCAGTACTATCAGGGAGCGCATTCCATATCTGCAAAGGAGCAAATTCCTAACGGGATCGTGCCCCTCCACATTTAGGATTAAGGTTCATGAAGTTCACTTATCCATTTTATTGTAATTTAGGAGTGCATTCCATGGAACAACAAGAACTTTTTGATCAACGAAATGCGGAGGTTGCTGAAGTATCAAGTGGTTTGGAATTTAAACTTCCCATATAATAAATTAGACGATGTTCTCTATCCCCGGTATAGTGTCCTAATGGAGGAGTGGGATCAGCTGTATATTTCGCAAAGTATGAAGATGAGATTGTGTGAAATGTCGAATTCCATGGACAGCTCTCTAAATGATCTGTATATAGGCTTCTTCTTTCTTTTCTTTTTTTTATGATAGTTGGCAGTAGTCCTCACAAAGTGCAGGTCGCCCAAGATAAAATCCTTACTATGGATAGCTCGATCAAGAGGAATAAGATCCTTCCAAAGATATGTCTAATGTCCAAGGGATATTGCGAAACATGTGCCTATCTATTCGTGCATTGCCTGTTTGTCTCGAGAATATGGTACTGGTATTTCATGCAATTAAGGCTGACTATGCCTTAATATGTATTGGGTATTGTGACCCAAATTTCTTTCCCCAGTTTACCCAACAGTCATGATCATGGATCGTGGGAACCCGAGCTGCTAGGACGCCAATATTCAAATTTAACGCCAATATTCAAATTTAAACTTAGGCATGCATGCAGGGCGAGCATGAGATGTCGGTGTAATGGCTGGTGCGTGTGTCAGCTAGGAATGGGGAGACAGTTACGCCCCAGGTTGACTAGCAAGGTTGGCCTTGGATCAAGAATCTTGGAATGGTGGGCAATGGTGTCACCGACAAGAGTGGGGAGTTATGACAGGCTAGGTGGGCTGCTAGTGCACCACCATGTGTCCCTAACCAGGCCACAGGGTCAGTGGCTAGATTTTAAGCCCATGACAGCTACCATAGAGAAAAAGAAGATGCAAATATTGTAATCATTGACCCATTCTGGCAAACAGCTACCAAATGCCATACTAGGAGGCATGTACAAATAAGAAATCCCAATTTAAATACTACAAACTGACTATTGGGCCCATAATTGGGAATATCTTCGATCCCTTACTTTCTGCAATGTGAATAAAGACAGATGCATTAACACCACAGCATTTAAAAGTTTGGACTCAGAGATTGACTTGCCGTAAGCCAAAACCAAGTTGAATAAAAATTCAGCCAAGTTGACTCAGTAAATTCTCTAAGGCTTTAATTTTCAGATCCTAAGAAAGAAGTAGGCAAAGCAAACACAAAGGACATAATTTTAAAAATAATTGAAATATTCACAAATAAAGGCACCTGGTATTGATAATGTAAATTTCAACAGAATTTTTCATAGTCCAGCTATGGAACTTATCTTACAAAAGAACTCTTGAAGTTTTCAATTGCTTGAATAATGTACACCAATTAGGTGTAAGAAACTGTGATTGAAAATCCAATGTCTTATATCTAGTAAAATTAAGGCATTTTAGGGATTGAGATGCCAAAGAATGCAGAGGCTGAAGAGCGAAGATAACCAACTCTAGTAAACCCAACTCTAGTAAAACCAGTCATAAGCCTTAACACAAGGGGAAAACTCAAGTCTTTCGGGTCTGACACTTTGATATAAAACAATGAGAAAGTAACTTCTGAAAAAAAGTGCACCAACTTTTTGAAAAATAAAAAAACAAGGAAAATTGAGTCAGCATTCAGCCTGATAGCAATCAAGTCAACCTAAACAACCTTCTTAAATTAACTATGGCATTCACTAGTGCCCATGCAAAAGAAACAAGGAAGTAAAGAGGACCCAAGAACGAAGGAAATCAATAGGGAAGGGGAAGAACAGTTTAGAAGGAAATCAATAGGGAGGGAGAGATGATCAAGTAAAGGAGGATGGAACATTGGTAGATTAGAGGAAAGAGATTCTTGATGCAGAATATCAGAAAAAAAATGCAGAAATACCAAAAATAGCTACCCTAGATTGGAAGTAATGGGGAGACACAAGAATGCCTTGGTGAATTTACAGACAAATCCAAATGAAACATAAAAAATTGGAACAATTGGAACTGTGGAATATTAGTTAATTGGCATCGGAAAGATCCAAACCAAGATGGTAGAAACCCAGCAGGAGCCAAGAAATGTGGATAAATTGCAAAGAAAAAGAGAACGCCGAGTTTTGTGGTGAAGAGCAATGAAAGAAAATCATTCTTCTATTTATATACTTATATATGACCCATTTTTCCCACTCATAAATCTCCAAAAAGTTATAATTGTAGTCTTTGTAACTCGTTTTAAGCATTTTTCTGAAATTTCGTGACAAATGAAAGGGCAACAGGGTAAAGCATCATCAATCATTGTAAGGTCAAAGTTGTGCCTAACAGTTATAGACATGTCTAGAAATGATTCCTCATATCCTACAACGTAAAGGTTTATTGAGCCAAGTAACACGCAAACCTATTACATTGTGAGATTTAAAGTGATGAATTGAGAGAGAGAGAGAGAGAGAGTGGTTTTAATAGCCATTACTTCATTCAAAAGCAGAGGGAAAAACAAAAAGTACAGCGCATCAAATAATAAACCAGTACCTGATCAAGCCCCCTACGATTTATCAAACAAGATCCCTTAATTCATCCCCAAGTTCATTCTTGTAACTGGCTCTCAGTTCATTAAGCTTGCGAAGACTGGTTTGCTGCCAAAGAAATAAAGACTGCCTAAGACTGGCAAGAAAATAACAAAATAACCCTCCACAGATGCATGAATCCATTGCATCCCATTGCATGTCCTAGAAATAAATAAAGTGTTGAAAACAAAACAAGATAGCTCCATACACACAATTAAGGACTTGGGCAGTTACTATTGCGGCAGAAGGTATGCTTCTATGCAACCACAATGTGACTTTGTTTGACTAAACAAAAATAACCACAAAAACCAATAAGACAATAAACCATCTTTCGTCTATTGCATCCTTATGCATGTCCTGGAACTAAAATGAAATTTCAAGAGCAAAATAACTCTCTTTTCATAATTAATAACTTGGACAACATACTATTGGGATAGAATGTATGCTTCCTATGCAACCAAAAGGTGTCTTTCTTTGAATAAATAAACACCCAAACCAATAAAAACATGCATCGTAACAATCATAATATAGTTTTAAGTTAGTACTTAGAGTAAATATAGATAAAAAACAGCTTACAAGCTGAGAGCTTTCATGACCAAGAGCATTCTCTGTTCTCAGAAAAAGAGATTTCCACTGATGCATAAGAGTACACTCCAGTGCTCGTGGATCTGCCTTGGCACTTTGAGGAATGGCCACAGAATGCAGGAAGTGATTGTTTACTGTTGAATCATGGTTAAAATCCCTTGATATCAATGCCCTAACATCCTTCTTGCTCTTCTTCAAAGCTGTCAAGTGCACAAACGACAAAAACACATTAAGAAAATTCATGGTTCATGACTTTGCAGTTTCAACTACTGAATTCTATGGAAACCCAAAAAAAGAAATGCATAACATTAAGGGAAAAAAAACTGAAAACAGGAAGAGAAGAGCCACACTTCAAACTACAATACAAATGAATTTTGTAACTTCTGCCTGAGCTTACCAGCCAGACGACCTATGGCATCTTGGTAATGAAGATCCAATAAAAGATTTGTCACTACATATCAAAAAGATAAAAAATAAAAAAAAGTATCAGATCAAACCATGTATTTTCATCTCATGACTAAAGTCAAATTGTCAAACCACTCCTCCTAAGGCCTAATATTATATTCATTAACGACATTGACGGTTAAATCTTTAACAAACAATCAAACAGGAAACTCTACCATAACCCAATGTTATATGGAGTTTAGGGCAGAGAATGGGATGGATTGGATCTGGATCCACTAGGATCCGGATTCGGATCCATAAAGTATACATGGGATCCAGATCTAGAATATTCATATCCGGATCCAGATTCAAAATATATACATAGGATTCAGATCCAGATCCAAACCCTATCGGATCGAACAAAATTATTTCATATCTTATTTTATATCTATAAAATAATATATAACAAAAAAAAAACTATATAACATACATGTATACATAAAACAATATATATTTTAATAACTGGTTTGGATCCGCACTGGATCTGCCTGTACCGGATCTAATATGAATTACTATTCGGATCCAAATTTTAGATCGAGTCGTATCTAAATCTTGGATCCATACCCGGATCCGGATAGGGTCCAAAATTCAGGTTTCGGATCCAAACCAAGTAAATTCTCACCCATAATGGAGTACAGTACTCCAAGAAGGCATCTACTGTATGTCCCTGCGATGGATAGTAGTGATGAACACATGGCTGGATCCACAATAACCAAGCTACAATCAATCTCCAATATGCAATGTTCATAAGAAACAGTGATGCTCCTTTGGAGTATGATGAGTACAGTAGATCTCACTCCATTCATGTATTGTATACTTTCCCTTCATAAAAAAATCAATGGAAAATGACAATTTTGATACAAAAAGTCCTCAAGTAAAGTTTGGAGTACCTTTTATACAGTAAGAACAAGTGCACCCTTCAACTTCAGCTTCATTATTGGCATTCAAGGAAGCGTTAAATGGAGCATCCTTATCAACATGAGTGTGATCTTTAACAGCTTGAGGCAATTTGGCACGGACAGAATTAGACAGCTCAGATGGTGTTGATCCTCCACTTGAAGAAGAACTCTGCAAATTCACTTCAACCATACTTGCTGGAGCTTTGCCTTTATCTTTTTGGGTGAAAATGATAACTGATTCACCTCCCTTTATATTGTCCAATGCATTCCTAACCTCATTTTCCTTGGATGAAAGGATTGCTTGACATTTTCTTTTGAGACCGCTCTCCTTATCATCCAAAGATTCAATGAATTTAACAGACCCATTTTGTTGCTTGCCAATATGGCCGTCACCAACATGTAGTAAATCGTCATTTATAACAGGAGAATCCCAGTTCTTAGACAAATTTTCTTTTTTTCTTCCAGAATCATTGTTAATTAGGCTGTTAGTGATGTCACTCAGTGCACGGGTTTTCTTGAAAGGGCCATCACTTGCTGCCTCTAGTCCTGAGGTATCCTCTTCTATGTTAATTAGAGGTCTAATTTGACCAGAAGGAACAATAGCCATCACCGAAGCAAACAATCTAGCATCAGATGACTATACATCTCATAGAATAAAGTCCACCAATTCGAGCCACCACCAATTTAGTTTAGTTCTCACTGTTCTTAAATATGGGGAAGGAAAGATCTTCTTTAGACGATGGCACTCTTATAAATCGACTCTCTTCATGCGCATCCCACACGCACACACAATATAGCAGAAAATCTTCACATGCCTAAAGATGAAAAGATAAGAAAAGTACACAACGGTATTAATCCATATCTCATGACCCTCTCTTCTCTCTTTCAATACACACTCTTATCACTCACTGGATGGTGGTAACTCAATGAATTAATATGCATTCCACAAAAAGAAAAAATAAACAACTCTTATTCAGAATGTTTGATGAAATCCACAAGGAGTATAGAAATATAAACACAGTTGAATGCAACAATAACTCTCAGATCCATCACCTGGCATGCATGTTTTCCTAATGAAACTTAAAAAATAATGGATCTTTTTAGTGCACAAAAGGAGGTGTTCAGGTGTCTGAATAAACAAAAACATGTTCTTTACTCATGTAGAACAACTACAGAATCAGAGGGCTTTTTAACCATTTCAACAATAAAAAGAGAAACAGATCTACGAGGAAATATGAGGAAAATAATTACCAATAAACAAATGAAATTCCCTAGAATTTCACCAAAGATTACCATGTTTGCTCCATCAGTATATTACCCAGATCCAACACCCGAATCATTCATAGCAACTCAAATGAATCCCTTGATCCATTTAATGAGAATTAGAGAAAAGAGAAAGCATATTTGCATGCATAATCTTGAAACCCTAATCACACATGGTAACCCTACTACGGGTATGATCTGAAACTTTTAAAAAGAAGAAGAAAACAAGAATTGTTCCAAAAAAATAAAAAAAGAAGAAGAAAACATGGTCCAGAATTTGTAAATGTAGAAGTGAGAGAGAATGTTCAGGAGAGAGAGAGACGTGACAAATGAAATTGACCTTGCTCAAAGAGACAATTTCCCTTTTACACCGTCGAGGGGGAATGGGGGATGAGCCCCTTCCTAAAATAGCGTGTAACATGACAAATTAGTCATAGTTCTCGCGTTTGTGTGTAAGATAGAGAGGGAGTTTTGTCACATTTGTTTTTGGGTAATCAGTGAGGATTTGTGCCCATACCCTTTTTTTCATTAATAAGATACAGAAAACTTGGTATGTTTCATGGTTATTTTACAATTGAGATAATAATAACATGGAAAAGTATTTGACATGATAATTTTTTTCCATACAAACACCATTGGCTACTAGGTATGAAATTAAAAGATCCTATACATGTTTCTACTAATAATACTCAAATTTCTGGAACATCTTCAAATTCTACGATACTTTTTAGCTACTTGATTTCAAGTCTCAAAGCTAGGACTACTTGTGAGCTTCTTCAACCACAAATAAGCATAGGGGTGGCAATAGACTGAGCAGCCCGGCCGTTCAACCCGGCCCTAAAAACCTAGCTGGACTGGGGCTAAGCAAGCACAATTGGATGGTAGGGCCGCCCATACAATTTTATTTGGGCGGCCCCACTAGGCCTTGATAAGACTAGGGCTGGACATGGTCCAGAGCCCCTTTAGCCAGGTCAAGGCCGGCCATATGGGGACTAAGGACCATTGCCAACACTAGGTAAGCAGTCTTGCGCAATATATAATCCCGAATCGAAGAGAGACGAGGATCTTCTCACAGGTGAGAGACTAGTTTCAAATGTAGTCTATGTAGACGGCAATTTTGATATTTGGCATCATCACGCTACTATTATCTTCTCGCACTCGTTTGGAGACTTTTCCCTCCAAAACATTCACAAACCCCCACCCTTCTCTCTCTCTCTCTAAACCCAGCGGCTCACAGCTCATCCCCCATTGCCCCTCGACGGTGTAAAAGGGAAATTCTCTCTATGAGCAAGGTCAGTTTGATTTAATGAGTTTTATTTGTCACGTCTCTCTCTCTCTCTCTCTCTCTCTCTCTCTCTCTCTCTCTCTCTCTCTCTCTCCTGAACATTCTCTCTCACTTCTACATTTACAAACTCTAGACCTTGCTTTCTTCTTCTTCTTTTCTTGTTTTGGAAAAATTCTTGTTTTCTTCTTCTTTTTAAAGTTTCAGATCATACCCGTAGTAGGATTACTATGTGTGATTAGGGTTTCAAGATTATGCCTGCAAAGATGCTTTATCTTTTCTCTAATCCTCATTAAATGGATCAAGGGATTCATTTGAGTTGCTATGAATGATTCGGGTGTTGGATCTAGGTAATATACTGATGGAGTAAACATGGTAATCTTTGGTGAAATTCTAGGGAATTTCATTTGTTTATCAGTAATTCTTTTCCTCATATTTCCTCATAGATCTTTTTTTTTTATTATTGTTGAAATGATCCCTCCAATCAGCCACACTCAATTGGTTATGAACTTCATAAACCTGCTACAAAAACCATAGCCTCGCAAGGAAACAACATGGCACCAATGACATGGGGATTGATGAAGAGCTATGATTTAAAATTTATTTCATTTATCTCTAGTTTTAGCGTTCCATAACCAATGGTCAATGGACAACAGTTTCTGAATTTCAAAAATCTTAAAATATTCTTTAGATTCTGTTGCCTACCCTATTTATATCAATGAAGGAAGCAGTACAAAATAAAATTTTATACTATACAAACATTTAACTTTGGAACAAGGAGGTCACAATTGCTCCTGGCCATTAGATGTGAACTCCGACACTTTTCACAAAGTTTGAGAAATTTCTTTTGAACTTTGAGCCCAATCAATAGAACACCCACAGCAACCCAAATTCAAATTAACAGTCTAACATGATTGTGACCTCCTTGTACCAAATGTAAATAGTCTTATTGTATACCTTTCCAAAACAAAATTACAAAATTCCACCAGATTGACCAAATTTTAAAAATAATTAAGCCTCTTTGCAAAATGAAACACTGAAGACAGATCCAACGAAACAAATCACAAGTGCCAAAGTAACTAACAGATAATTTCCAAGAAAGGGACATTACTCAAAGTGCAATAAACGAATTTCAAAAGCCATTGGTATTGACTTTTTTCCAATGACACATGCTGACCTAGAATACTTATCTATGTATTTGAAGTTTGAACTTTATGGTTGAGGTATTTCATTCTGTCTATCAAAAAAATCAATGAAAAGTACTAAGAGAATAAGAGAACGTTCATCATGGAGAGGCTATCACAAAAGACTGTTCCACACAGTTAACTATGAATCCAGACACTTAAACTAGACAAATTTTTCAACGGCAGCAAGAAAAGAAATATTTCAGACAAATTTCTTCGGCAACCACGTTCATTTCATTCAATCGAATAGTGTAAAAACAAACTGTTTCCATTCTCTCAAGTCACCATCACATAGTATAGACTACCCATAAATATACACTATACGAAATATAACAATTCATTATAATGCGAGCACTATCAAAACATCAATACAACTAGGAGCTACTAATAAAGTTGTAAGAAATAACACCGCCATATTTTCATTCGTACCTCATCTCCATTGCAAATCAAACAATAAGGCAGATATATGGGAAAATTAAAATGGAATAAAACTGAAAGCATCAATTACATAATAACAATGCTACTTTGCAAAACCTTGGCATTCTCTCAGAAAAAAAAAAAGGAAACAGAACAGAACACCATATACATCCATTTGAAAGAAAAAAAAATAGCATTCTCAATATCATGAAATTTAAAAATGAGATGCATTTTGCAGCAATATTGATCATAAACTTCCAACAAAACCCATCACCAATCCAGAGAAAGAAAGACTACTTAGATCATAGTATCATAGATCATCTAAAATCTAGGGTTTATGCTGAGCAGTCATCCCTAATAAAGATAACGAGATATAGATGTTGGGTTCAAAACAGATCATTTCAGTGTAAAAAATTGAGATTTTTGAGGGAGAAAACAGATCTAGAGAGAGATAATAGAAATTTTCGAGTGAGAAAACAGATCCAGATAGAGAAGTTCACTGGAAAAAGAAGTAAAATTCGGAAGAATGGAAGGGAAATACCTCTCACTCTCACACACACTACTCAAACTTTGATATCAGTCTCCAAGAGCCAACCGCGAGAGGAGTCGTTTAAACAGGGTTTAGAAGCCCGTGGTCATTTTATAGCGGGTTTTAAGTCGGGACAATCATCCTTTGCACGGCCAAGATGTCGCGTATGGATTTGGACGTTCGAGAATGAGTTGATCAAATAAGTCATGCATATGATAGAAAGGGTGAGAAATAAAGAGAGCAAAGAAGGGGTGTTTGAAGGGTTCAGTTAGAGCTGAGGCTCTAAACAATCAAAGTAAACGTATTTTCAAGTAGTGTCGACAAATGTGGTTTCAATACTGAAAACCTTTATAATATTCTTGATATCTATTATTATTTTTATTATAAAATTTAAAGTTTAAAAAATAATATGGATTCAGTAGATCTATAAAGACTTAAAAAATTTTAAAATTGACAGTACAAAAAATGCATTACAAGATGTACCATTTTTAAAATTTGAAATCTATTTTTTTCTCATGTCCATGCATCTAGATGTCGAGATGATCAATTTGATGATATTTTAACATCAAAATGACCTCTTTTTAGTGAAATTTTTGATGTGGGTTCTAATTTGATTATTAAGAGTATCGGCTCTATATGAACTCTTTGTGTTTGAATGTACTTGTTCGCATTGATAATTCACTTTTTTAATAAAGATATTTACTGTAATACATTATATATTATCTAGTAATGTTCACCATAATGTTCACCATAAAGTTATATGGAATTAAGTTATATACAATTTTATATAGAACTTTATCCTCGGATTGTAGATACAAAGGACCCATTACAATTTCTTTTTACAGATACCGCATCACTTACTTAAGAGAGATTCATTCATAAATCTCAGTTTCCGCAATCCTAGACCCCATCTTTCTACAATTTCTTTTTACAGATACCGCATCACTTACTTAAGAGAGATTCATTCATAAATCTCAGTTTCCGCAATCCTAGACCCCATCTTTCTACAATAAAAGCGCGTCACTCCACTTCACCAACTGAAATTTCCTCCTCTCCCACCCGTCCAACTTAGTTTGGAATCCTTCCACAATTAGATCCATTCGGATCAAGTAAGCCTACCCTCTGTAAGTGAGAGACCTGAGTATATGGCTGGTGAGCTACGATCATTTTCATGCACAAAAAACAAGAAGTGTTCAAACCTTCTCTCTTTAATTCCCCAACCTAATTGACGATTATAACGATCGAGAATGGTTAGCATAATGGTAGGGTTGGCAATGGCCAAGGCAACCTGAACCGACCTAAAAAAAGGTAGAGCTTGAGCCACAAACCATGGCCTGGGGGCCATGCCAATGCCAGCCCGCCTGGCCCTTTTTATTTTTATTTTGTCTTCTATTTTTTTTTATTCGTTTTTGGCCCGGGCTAGGTCTCGGGCAGTCCTACGGGAACAATAGCAAGACCACACCCAAGGATGGCCCCGCCGGCCCAGGGCAGCCTTTGCCATCATTGCGTAGTTGTACGTTTAACAAAAGCGATAAGATTTCATGATCTCATGAAAGCAGATTGTACATCTTTTCCCTCGACCTTATCCACTGTCTCTTAAATCTTATGGTGTATGTTGCTCCATTTAAACAAGGAAAATGGAGATGATAAAGGACATGATTTTTTATAAAGGGAAAAGTTTATACAAGGTTGCAACCTTAAAATGTAGAATTAACAGACGCATCTCAAAAATCTATAGGAAATGTTGTTTTAATGTTGAATAAACCCTCTTAATCAATCATCTCGACATTGAGATGTATGAATATGAAAAAAAAAAATTTGAGTCCCCGAAATAGTGCATCTTGCAACACATTATCTATACCGTCTATTTTCAAGATTTTAATTTATTTATAGATCTACTCGATTTTATCTATTTTTTAAATTTAAAATTTTCTAATTAGGTATGAAAATAGATTTTAATATAATACCAAAAAAAATTTATAATAAAATTTTAAAGTGCACCTTAATTGGATTGTTTAAGGTTGCATCCTTATAGAAACCGCACCTTTTTATAAATCCTAAGATGCATACGTAGATATACACCCCATGTTCGTGACCTATATTTTGAGATGGGTTTCGGACTTAATTTTGTAGGTATATATAATCTTTAACATGGAGGTCGTGAATGCGTTAAAAAAATAATTTTTAAGATGGATGTGTGATGCCTTGGAGGGTGCAAATGTAGTTATGCACCCATAGACGCATAAGTCACTTTTTCCTATGATTCATACGGCAAACAATGACATCAAATGAAAAGGAAAACAAATATTTTCCTAGATAAAAAACTCAAATGGATGATATCCCAAACATGATAATGCTTAGGAGACAGAAAAAATAAATGCCAAAAAGAAAAAAGTTAAAAAAAATTAGTCAAGAATGGCCGAAGGGTTGGGACAGGACAGGGCACAAAAGGCCAACGCTTCCCAACTCTCATTGGCCTGGTCGGGGCCAAGCATGGCTAGGGAAAATCCCTATAGGAACTAGGTTCGGCTTGGGCTAAGGTTGGCCCTACCCATGCCAAACTTGTTGCCAGCCCTAAGTTTTATGAGGGGATTATGTAGGTACCGGAACCTTCTTAGAACCAAGTCGATTACTGGTCCTGGATCTATAAATCCCAATCCATATCAATAGGTTTTGAAACCTTGATTGAAAATTTGGCTTATTATCTAAAACAAAATGGAAGTGGATCATCGAATGGGATAATTTAGTTTGAAACCTTGATTGGGAATCTGACTCATTTAAAGCAAAATGAGCATGTATCAACAAATGGGGTAATACAAATTAGGGAAAAGTTTTATTCTAGACTCTATTTAAGGAAACCGTTTTTAAAGAGACCAAAAGTTTCAAGATCTTTCTCATAATATATGGATTCAAATTATTGTATATTATAATTCACTTGATTTAAATAAGTCCAATTGACCACACATTATTGACCCAAACAAAATGTTAAACAACACATATTTCTATTTGTGTTTTTTTTATCTAAACGTATATCTCTATAATGTTTCTCTCTTAAACCTTTATCTTTCTCTAAAACCCTTCTCTCTCTTAAACATCTCTCTTTCTCCAAAGTGCTTTTGTTTTTCTCGCTCACTTTCTCTCTTTTTAAAACCCCTTTCAAAATAAAAAAAGACATCATTTAACATTTTGTTTGGGTCAATAATGTGTGTTCAAATTAGCTTATTTGGGTCCAAGGGGTTAAAAGATACAATAGTTTAAATCCCTATGTTGCCCTAAAAGTTTTGAAACCTTGGGTCTCTTGATAAATGGTTTCCCAAAATATGGTGTACAGATAAATTTTCCCTATAATTTAAGGGTGTGGTTTGTATAAGGTCGAGGCCCTAAATACTCAAAGTACGGCGCACCTTCAAATAGTACCCACGTTGGAAAAACAGAGTGATCTAATTGGTAACAATTAGATCAGAACCGGCCGGTTTCGGTTTCGGGTGGTTTTTGTGATCTCTTGGTATTAAAAAAGAAATTTAAAAGAAATGTATATAAAATCTAAAAAATAAGGAATTTGGTTTGTAATATATTTTTTAATATTATTTACATTATATTTTTCTATCTTTTTCAAAAAAAATTAAAAATACCCCTAAACACAAATCGATTATTTAAAATCCATTTTGTCAGTAATTTTCAATTTCTTTTGAATATATTTTGTTTTAATCATTCTTTATATGTTTTTTGTATTTTAGTATATTTTTTTGTGACTTTGTTTTTTTTCAACAAATTTTTGATCATTTGGGACTTGCTCGGTCAGGCCCCATGTCCAGTTAACCTTTCCGATTCGATTTTACGAACACTGAATAGTACAGAAATATATTCTTTTAGTATCGTGAATATTTATGGTGGCTTGAAAATTTATTTTCACTCCTAATTACAAAATTTATTTTTAAGTTAAAATATAATGTAAATCAAGTAAATCTATGAACACTTAAAAATATTAAAAATTGATGGGCTAGACAAACATAATAAAGTGCACTATTTATGAGACTTAAAATCAATTTTCTCTTATATCCCTACATGTTAAGATCAAGATGATCAAATTTTAGGATCTTTTAGTATTAAAATAATATTTTCTAATAAATTTTTGAGGTGCTTAAAGCCTCACTTAATTTTGCCCAAACTTGGAAAGTCCCGTAAGCTCGAAAATTTTGGGATAAAGGTTTAGGACACCACACTCTCGACCTTATTTTCCCGAAATAGTAAAATACTCGTCCTTTTCCAACGACGGGTATGGACCAAAGGCCCAATTTTTAACCTTATCGGACCCCAAAAAAGCGCTTACGTGGCTTAGCCAAACACAGACACGAAATCACGTCACCACGCCAATAGGAATTACCCACGTGTTAAAGTGTGGCGTGTTTGGCCGTCAGCAAATCTCCATGCAAAGAGACTCTCCCTCCATTTGCAATGGTGCGACACTCCACGCTCTCCTTCCTCTGCAATTTTTTTTTGGTTTTGTTGTTCTTGTTTTATCTGCAACTTCAATGGAGAAATTAGGGTTTTCTAGTTCCTCCTATTCATCTACAGCGGATGATCCAAAGGCCAAGAACGATCAAGAGATAGCAGAGAGGCGAATCCAACAGCTATCTTCACATTTAGGAGGTCAACCCTGTCTTCTCAGAGAGAACCAGCTTCTTCTTGTTCCATGTGCTAGGACAAAGCTCCATGTGAGCTCTGATTCTTTGGCAAATTACATGAGAGGAAAGCATAGAGCTATACAAGAGATCATTTTCACGTTCTTTAATAGTAGGCCTGACCTTCAAACTCCAGTCGAGATCTCAACAAAAGATCACAGAGAGCTTTGTATGAGGCAGCTTCTAGGGCTTGTGAGGGAGGCCGGGATCAGACCTTTTCGATACGTTCAGGATGATGCAGAAAAATATTTTGCTATAATGGAAGCGGCAGGGAGTATTGATATATCTCTGGGAGTAAAGTTGGGAGTCCAATATAGGTGAGATTCTTGTTCATGGTTGTTTCTAAAGATTAGGGTTCTGGTTTGTTGGGAATTCTTTTTCTTTAATACTCAAATTATGAGTTGTATTTAGAATTAGTCTTCCTTTTTTTTAAGGCTCATTATACACCATTGTTATACGAGTTTGAGATGCTTTAGATGTTTTGGGAAATAATCAGAATTTTTACGTTTACCTAATAGTAGCATCTGTGGAATTGTTTACAAGTTCTTACTGTTTATTATTATCTATTTTAAGACCATGATGTGGAACTGTTTGATTTTACCTTGTACACTGCTGTTTTGTATTGGATACTCCTTGAATTGAGGAAACCGTTTAAGCCATATTTGTTTTTTGGGTAAGTAAGTGGGGGACAAGGCCCCCTGCGCAGATTTTTCATTAATAGAAGAAGAAGTAACACATTATTTTACAATATAGGGCATTTGCACTGGATCAAATAATATAGGGCATATGCGCCAAATCATGTAGTAAAAGAAGAGAAAGAAATTCTTGCTGACGACTACGCCAAATCGAGGCGCTTGAATAAACTGATGCTCTCTTAGCGAGCGCATCAACAACTGTGTTCGTCTCGTGAAAGATATGGGCAAATAGACCACGTATGGGGCGAGAGCCTTGCATAAGCAATATTTGTTTTTCATACAATTATGCAAGCAGTTGTTTTATTTCAAACATGATTTTGCACTTCAGTTACATGGTCACTGTTGCTATCATGGAAAGAAGTTAATAGAACTCGGGCCAGTTGACTATGATTCTCCCAAGTCACTCAGATTCAACAGGCTGATGAGTTCGAAACACCCCCAACTTGGGTATGTATTATATTTTATCCGTGATTTATTATAATGAATCTATAATCGATTCAATATTTGTCTAAATCAATTACAAATGAATTATAATTAGTTTCGTATGAGCCTTTTTTATGTTTTTATGGTTTTGATTTTTTCTTATTTTTCTTCTCTTTTCTCAGAAATTCCGAGAAAGCAGTTTTCCTTATTTTTTAGTATTTTCACCAACTTCTTCTGTTTTGGCTTATTTGGAGGCTTGGGCAGGACTTGGGGCAGATGAATTGCACTCATCCGTGTCACTAGGCTTGCCCAGTGGGCGAGTTCCGGGTCTCATTCTGTGGTACCCATAAATAAAATGCAATCACCATATTTCCAACTCTCCTTCCCCTTCAAACTTCAACCTTAAAAGTTTCTTCTTTTCCAGGACTATGGATTTTTTTTTTTTTATATTATCCTTATCTTTTGACATTTTTCTCCACAATTTGTATGATTTTGATCTACATTCATTAATATTTTATCTTTTCCTTCCTCCCAAGTCTTTTCCCCTCTATCTCCTCTCTAACTCAAATACAAATTCATCCTATCTGTAAGAAAATTATCTTATGTTGCTCCCAGCTATTTCCAGTCCACCTCCTATATATTTGATTTAACCTTGAAGTATGGGCTTCATTGAAAGTTGAAACCAATACTTGAGGCACACATTTGTGGTCATAGTAGCAATCCTCAGAAATAAATGCTTAATGTTGCACAGTTATACTTAGCTTCACCGAGTTAATCAATACTTGGTAAGAGCGACTTGGACTTGCCAAACATACTTGGACTTGGTGGCCTACTTCTCTGGAACCAAGGTGGCCTACTGCTCTAGAACCAAGCCCAAGGGCTCTGCCCGAGTCTTGCAGTTTCCCTATATTTTGCATCAGCGTCGGTGTGGATTCACAAAGAACTGTTTTGTTTACTGACTATTGACTAATTATGTTCCAATCCACTTCTATGTGTTCCTGGAGGAGCAAATTGTACACTTTCTCTCTTGGGGAAACCCCAGCTAGGAGTATTTTTTAGACCCTAAACTTTGGGGATGTAACAAAGTAGTGATAAAAAATTTTAAAAAAGAAAAGCAATAATGTTGACTACAAACTCTAGAAGTGCCTGAGAAAAATCATGCAATAGGATTGAACACAGCCATCCAATTTTTGGACAGTCAGGTCAAGGTGTTCAATAACTATTTTATTTTATTTTTTTTGAAATCACTCATCTGGAGTTTCTAATGTGGACTCCAAAATTTCAGATCAAGAAATCCTTTTAAGTAGGTCTTTTGCCCAAGGGAGCAAATGTAGGCTTCCGCAGGATCACAGTATACACGCTTGTAATTTCTCCCTCACAGCTCATACAATGATCTGTCAAGTATAAATTGAATAATCATGTGCAATGTGCATTATTTGTGGAGAATAGTTTATCTGGCTAGCATTTATCTGCTTCTCAAGTTCACTGTCACTGAAACTCCTGTGTACAGTCTTTGGGGAGGTTCAATCATCAATTTGGGGACCAAGAAGCACCGAGACAAGTATTATGATGGAATCGATAACTTGGACTACCCAGGTTGTTTTGCTATGACAGAACTTCATCATGGTGAGCTCTTGTAGTACCCTGGTAGATATGATGTCTTATATTTGTTGTGTATTCTAGTCTTATAAGTCGATAACATCATTCATTCCCACCAAAAAACTGTGTTCTTCATACCAAGATTAGACAAATATTTTCTTCCTCGTAAATTTGTTTCTTACAGATTGACTTCTTGCAATATGCCCTGGAGAAAGGCTCGAATGTTCAGGGCCTCCAAACACAAGCAACATTTGATCCAGTTACGGATGAGTTTATCATCGACACACCCAATGATGGTGCCATCAAGTGGTGGATTGGAAATGCAGCAGTTCATGGCAAATTTGCCACTGTTTTTGCTCAATTGGTCTTGCCAACAAATGAATCCAAGGAGGGTGCCACTGTTGGTGTTCATGCCTTTATTGTCCCTATAAGGGACAGGGTCACTCACCAACCACTTCCTGGCATCGAAATCCATGATTGTGGCCATAAGGTTGGCCTCAATGGAGTCGATAATGGTGCTTTGAGGTTTCGTTCAGTGAGAATTCCTCGAGACAATTTGCTCAATCGCTTTGGTGATGTTTCAAGAGATGGGAAATATTCAAGTAGCCTTCCAACCATCAATAAGAGATTTGCTGCCACTCTTGGGGAGCTTGTTGGTGGTCGTGTAGGCATTGCTTATTCTTCAGTTGGAGTTCTCAAGGTTGCAGTTACTATTGCAGTTCGATATTCACTACTTAGGCAGCAATTTGGTCCTCCCAAACAGCCTGAGATCAGTATCTTGGATTATCAATCTCAGCAACACAAGCTCATGCCTATGTTGGCTTGCACTTATGCCTTCCATTTTGCGACAAAGTATTTGGTGGAAAAGTACTCTGAGATGAAAAAGTCTTCGGATGATTTAGTGGTTGGAGATGTGCATGCTCTCTCTGCAGGTCTCAAAGCTTATGTGACATGGTATACAGCCAAATCCCTGAGCATTTGTCGAGAAGCTTGTGGTGGTCATGGTTATGCTGCTGTTAACAGATTTGGGAGCTTACGAAACGATCATGATATTTTTCAGACTTTTGAAGGGGACAACACTGTATTGCTTCAGCAGGTGATCAATTACTAGAGAAGCCTTATCTGCAGTTTTTTTTAGTATTTCTTTTTGCCAAAGTATTCTATAGTTTAGTGGAATATGGGTGTCACTGCTCCTTTCCTTTGCTCTCTGTTTTATGGTGAGGGTTCAGCACTCTTCATGTAGTCCATCCATTTTCTTATAACCTTTACACTTACCTAGAAAAAAACTTAATGAAGCGTGGAAAACCATCATCGATTGGGGTTGTAGCTGTCTGATGATGGAGTGAGAGCGGGACCCACCATTGGGTCAACTCCTGTTCGGGTGGGTCCTGCTCTGCCTCTTCCAACCTTTTGTTGGATGGTGATGACTCTAATTTGACAATACATATACTATAGTTCATTTTGATTATAAATTTGTGATATACTTTTTTTTAATGTGGATGTCTGGCCCTGCTATCCTACACCTGCAAATTGCACGGAGCTTAGTACAATTTCCCATTCTCTATGTAGGTAGCAGGAGATCTCTTGAAGCAATACAGGGAAAAATTTCAAGGTGGGGCACTGTCTGTAACCTGGAACTACCTACGAGAGTCAATGGGGTCTTATCTCTCTCAACCAAATCCTGTAACTGCACGTTGGGAAGGACAAGAACATCTAAGGGATCCTAAGTTCCAACTTGATGCCTTCCAGGTGAGCCGAGTTGGCTTTAAGTTTTGACCTCATAATTTTCTTCTTGTAAATGATATATGGAGATTTTGATCTTTTACATTGGTCATAACTGATTTAGATATTGGAGGTATTTTAATTTTCTTTGCAGTATCGCACCTCTCGTTTACTCCAAACGGTTGCTGTTCGCCTTCGCAAACACAGTAAGACACTAGGTGCTTTTGGTGCATGGAATAGATGCTTGAATCATCTTCTCACGTTAGCTGAGTCACATATTGAATCCGTCATCCTAGCAAAGTTTATAGAGGCTGTTCAGAGGTAAATATATTTTTTTTTTTGGGGTGAAATAGAAGTGAGTGTCTTTTTTTTAGGTTTTTAGTTTACTTGATGCTAACTTTCTTTAGGTTCTACTCTGCAGTTGTCCAGACCGCAATACACGTAATGTTCTGAAACTCGTATGTGATCTTTATGCCCTGGATCGAATTTGGAATGACATTGGGACATATCGGATTGTCGATTACGTGGCTCCAAATAAAGCTAAGGTATTTCCAATCATTTAACTTATAATGATGTAGGCATCTTTGCGTTGTTTAACTCTGTCCATGTTTACATTAAAGCACTAATAATTAAATTTTTTGTAGATTTTAATCTTGAGTTTTTGTTCTGATATCTTCAGCCAGATGTTCTAAAGTTCATACATGTCATACATCACTGGAAATGACCAAAGCATTCAGTTTCCTTTCTGACAGTTTTATTTTGATAACCTCAATCTTCATAGCTAATATAATTTCTTTTATTCATCTCCGGAATCTTCTCTAGAAATGCCTAGCTCACCCCAAATCTCTAGTGGATGAGCAGAAGGTCGTAATATTCTTCACGTGACTTAATCATCATCATCCGAGCCTCATGCCAACTATTTGGGGTCGGCTTCATGTGACAAATATTTTATAAAAACTTATAATTTCACTTGTTTTTTTTTTTTTTCCTGTTGTTTTCCCACTAGTATAAGACAGATATCCATAGTTTAATTCGTGAGTACCTGTGTACCTTATATCCTTTGTATTGTACTCTCTGTCTAAGAGCTTCTTTAACTTCTCTTCTTCTAGCTATATCATTTTCGAACCTCAAAATCTTTATTCCTTCACAGTTCACATTATTCACTCTGTCTATTAGTTTCAGTTATTACAACGTACAGGTGACTCACTCTGATGCCTGATCGATATTATCTGCAGGCTATTCACAAGCTTACAGAATACCTCTGTTTTCAAGTGCGTAATGTTGCTAGAGAACTTGTGGACACGTTCGATCTCCCTGATGAAGTGACACGGGCACCCATTGGATTGCAATCGGAGCCCTATGCACACTACACCCAATATGTTGGATTTTAATCTGGAACTTGGGGCCAAGCTGTCAAAAGTTATAATTTTAGGGACAGTATTTGCATTCCCATCACATCCTAATATTGGATGTGGAGGCTGTGCACTGAGAGAGAATATGATAAGTGGTTTCTGATGTGCCCACGTTGACGGTAGGATACTCTTTTGTAGCTTTTAATTGTACTGCTACTATAGTCTTGTAGCATTTAACTGGTTATGAATTTCACGGGAAGGGGAAATAAGAGGGAGTTTCTCATCCGGATTTGGTAAATGTGAATGGATATAGCAATGTGGCTGTGGTTGTATGGAAATATCGCAATTTAGAATGAATAATTTCTGTTAATTAAGGCTCACGTGAAGTTCTAATTATATAAACAAGCTTTTCTTTCCTTCCACAGTACTTAGTACTTCGTTAGCCTTCCCTTTTTTGGGCTGTATGCTCTTTACTTTGTCTAAATGTTGGCAAATGACTTTCAGCTTTCAATGCTCTAAAATGTAAGCAATGCTGTGTGATTAAAATCTCCTTAATTTTTAAATTTTCTTTGTGATGAATTACACCCTTCTTGGGTACTGTTGATTTTGCCACTCTTAATCCATGCCAAGCTTAAATTAACTGACTTTCGGTTACAAGTTATGTAAAACATTAGTAGCTTCTCAAGAGAGGACTAAAGTATATATATTCGAGGCCATAGAGGAAAGAATGGTGGGATTTGGCGTTAACCAAAAGTCATGCAGTCAATTGCAGAGAAGTTGACCGGAAATAGATCCAGGAAGGTGGAGAGATAGGGGCAATGGAGGTGGAGGCTGGAGTAGAAGTTGGAGAGAGTTGTTTTGGGAGTAGAGGTTCTCTCAAGGAAGGGTTCACGATGGCCAGCAACAAAGATGAGATGTGATGCGAGGTACTGCCCAAAACAGCATGGGAATGAGTTGGGAACACAGGCAAGGGCAGCTGTGATGCCAACACCCCTTCAGGATTCTGCTGCCATGGACGAGGTGAAGGTTATTGAGTTGGAGGACAATTCTATTGAGATGTGGAGAGCTATGTTACGAAATGCAATAGTCTGTTCTTTCAGGCCCCCTGTCAAAGATCTAAGTATGACTTGGGGTTGTAGCCTCTCTTGTAGGTCTATTGCAGGCAACTGGGCGCTTATGATCTTTGATAGAGAAGAAGATGCTAAAAACTTCTTTTAAACAGAGGTTTTGGAGATTTAAAGGTGTCCTCATGACCTTGCAGTGGCGGTCTTTCAAAGCAAACCATTCACTCATGCAATTGCCCCTTGGTTTGGTTGCATGTTGAAGGGATTCCCATCCATGCTTGGATAAAAGAGGACTACTATTCAATCTCCATCATGCAGGAAGGAGTTCCAACTATAGCCTTGAGATCCACTACAAGTTCTTCATCCTCGGTGGGGAATGAGGTAGAAAGCAAAGGTAAGCAACCGATCCATTCAGCTCAAAAGCAGGGGAACACACAGCAACAATGGAACCTAGTTTCCAAAAAGAGAAAACATAAACTGCATCAACTGGTAAATGGCCAAATTTGTAGACCAATAGGCAGGTTTGGAGAAGAAAGGCTATTGGCTCCAATGCTGAGGCTTCTGTTGGCGGGAAGAGACTCAGCAGCTGAAGATCAAATTCAAAAGGATACTCTTCACCAACGGATACTCCCATGGGTGTGTGCATGGGACAACTTTGTTTGACAGGTCAGCGTACGAAAATGGAGAGCCATCGGAGCAGGGGCTGATCATGGTTGCATCCATGAAGTCCAACCGGGACGTTTCCCATCGCAGCACCCCCGAAAAGTCCATAAGTGAGCCCAGGACGATTGTCCACAGAGCATATCTGACGGTGATGGAGGAGGAAGTTGGATCTTCAAGATTTAAGAAAGGCAAAGAAGCGGTTGTACTAGAGCAACACAGAGGTCATGACATGGAAAAGGCAAGTATACCTTTTCCCACCTGTCCTTTCCCTAGAGATGTATCTCTTCAGATTATGCCTCTATACACGAATACTTTTTCCTTAACTGGAGACCATGGTGAAAGTTTTTTCATGCTTCTCATTTCTGGCCTGAACCTTTCTATTTTAATCAAAACCCTAACCGCTGCCAAAAACTATTTGTCCCCATGGCTACCCAAAAAGTTACCATCGTTGACTCACAAGACCAAAATGTAACTCCCCATGGCTGCCCAAAAAATTACCATCATTGACTCACAAGACCAAAATGTAACTCCCCATGGCTGCCCAAAAAATTACCATCATTGACGCACAAGACCAAAATGTAACCTTGTGTGACCCTGCTTTGCTTCCTGCCCATTCAGAGGGCACGGTAAGGATGACCTTCTCTCAATGGCAGGGTGGATGCAATTGGGGTACCCTTATCATCAAAACTCCATCTATGGTCATCAAAACTCCATCAATGGTGGCCACAGAAGAAAATTGAGCCAGAGGCGTGTTGCTTGCCAACATTCCCTCTCCCCCCCCCCCCCCAATTCTGATTTCGGAGTCCTCAGACTCTTTGGAGGACAACCTTTCCCTGAGGTCTGAAGAGATGTTGAGGGCCATGCATGTCAAGTTTTCGGGAGAGGTAAGGATTGCAGAGGAGACCATTGTTGTGGGAGAAATTCTGTTAACCCAAACCCCTGTTCGAGGAGAGCAAGAATTAGAATTCAGAGAAAGATGGAGGAATGGCAGCTGCGCTACCCTTTGATCCACTCTCTATTGGCCCTCCGGGGGTCACTCGGGTTGGCCGAGAGTTTCGGCCCAAATGAAGATGCTTTCCTGGAATATTTTTGGGGCACATGCTCAGTAGACTTCTATTTTTTTTCCTTCTTTGGCCCCTTGGGAGGTCTTTTGATTGTATGGGACCTCCGGTCTGTGGAAGTCTGTTTTTGAATTTTTAGATCTATTACTTGTGATGTTTAATGGACCTGGCCCCTTTTGTTGGTGCTTGTCGAATGTTTATGGACCGATATGCCCTATCGAAAGCTTTTTTGCTACTTTATCTTATATTGTTTTTAGGTATTCATATCTTTGGTATGGGACAGGGGATTTTAATCAAACTAGAGGACCACATGAAACCTTAACCGTAAGCTGTCTTAATAGTGCTATGATTGCTTTTGATAATTTTATGAGGGACAATAGCTTAATGGATTCTAACATTGTGGGCTCTCTATATATATCGATAAATAATTATGCTCTTCACCCCCAAAAATGTTTTAACTAGATAGATCGCTTTCTTGCATCAGACCTTTGGGAAGCTAATTTCCCAAATCCATGGTGAAAACTTTAACCCACTTGGCCTCTAGTCATGTTCCCATTTTGCTTGACACAGAGGGGGATGCTTTTGGTCCTTCCCCTTTTCGCTTTGAACTCATGTGGTTGGGTGAAAACAATTTACGAGTGAAAGTTTTAAATACTTAGAACACCACGCATAAAGAGGCCTGGTCAGTCGCAAGTTAAAAATGTTGAAGCAGGGGCTTAAACAATGAGGAGATAGCAAATTTGGAAATTTAGCCCAAAAATTGCACTAGCATCGAGCAATATAGAGCATCTTAATAACATTGAACAAGTTAATGGGGCTTAAGTAATGATCAAAAGCGGGCTACAGAAAAATTGAAAGGATTTGGACAATCGATTAAGAATGGGGGAGACATTTTGGTATCAAAGATCTTGCCCAAAATGGATAAAGTAGGGGGATATTTTTTTGTCTTCCCTTGACCATTCTTTTCTGTGTATCACCAATGTCCTTTGTACTCTTCTTTCTTCACTATCAATTTAAGGTTAAGATTATCGAAAAAAAAAACCCAAATACTTCCATACAAGCTCAAGAAGAAGATCTAACAATTTAAACAGGTAGCATTTACAACAGAGCCCCGTCTGCCTTTCAATCTTGAAGAAGTACCCTTCAAGAGCCTCTCAGAGAGATTTTCTCTAGCCTTGGGAGGCAAAATCTAACATGGATGAACTAAAGAAAGGAGTGTTTGGTCTGCCTAGAGATAAAGCCCTTGGGCCTGATGGCTTTTCCTTGGCATTCTCTCAAAAGTTATGGGATATAGTTGGAGAAGACCTACTAAATTGAATTTAACAATTCTATGAGGATGTCGTCCTCTATAAAGCCATCAATTCTATTTTTATCACTTAGTCCCTAAAAAAGATACTCTTGAATCTTTACAAGATATCAGACCCACAAGTCTGCTCTCAGCAACTTACAAAATTCTGGCAAAGATTTTGGCAAAAAGACTAAGAAGGGTCTTAAATGAGGTGGTAGAGGGTCTCCAAACAACTTCATCAAAGATCAACAGATCATGGATGGAGTTTTATTGGCACAAAAGATTATACATACCATGAGAAGCATGGGCAGAAAAGGTGTTCCCCTTAAGTTAATTTTGAAAAACCATATGATAAAGTAGAGTGGGAATACCTTGACAAAATCATGAAATTGATGGGCTTTGGAAGTAGATGGAGGATGTGGATCAAGGGATGCTTATCGTCGGTTCTTTTTTTTATTATCATTAATGGAAAGGCTTGTGGATATTTTAAGGCATCAAGGGGCATTCGATAAGGTGATCCATTGTCCCCTTTCATCTTATCCTGGTTACTGAACCTTTTAGTAAGTTACTTAAAGGTGTTGAGGAGAGTGGGTTGATTAGGGGATTGCAAGCATGGAATGTTGGCCCAATTTTGTCAAACCGACAATATGTAGATGATATGTTAATTCTAGCTGAACCATTGAAGACATTCAACATATTTGGCTGTTTTTGAAGGGGTATGAATCGATTTCAAGGTCCAAAATTTATATGAAATAAACAAGATTATTGGGTATTAATTGTACAAACAATGAAGTTAATGCTTGGGCTGAATCGCTGGAATGTGGAGTGGATTTATTTCCCACTAAGTATCTTGGTATGCCATTTTGTGATGGGTGACAATCTCGTGACATTGGGATCTGATAATTTAAAGGTTTCATCGTAAGGTTGATTGGTGGAAGTCTAGATATCTTTCTTTGCGGAGGGGGGGGCACACTACTCTCATTAGGGCTACACTGACAAATCTCCCAATCTATATTAGCTCTCCCTCTAGCCCCCGCTTCACAATCAAGAAAGTAGAAGCTTTAATGAGGAATTTCAAGCTCTTTTAACAAAATGGTGGTAGAGACTATCAAGATAGAATGGACAACTCTGGGAGGAGATATACTTGGGAAGTATGGGTGAGATCCTGATGGCTTTATTGCTAAACAAAGCCTTAAGAATGAAAGGAATCCTTTTGGTGAGGTCTCCGTTCACAGCATATAGCAGTGTATTGGTGGGGATGGGATGAGGACAAGGTTGTTCTCCATTCTTTACGGCCCAAGGTTTTGTTCTGTGGAGAATTATGCTGGCAGCAGTTCTGTGGATTGTCTACGAAGAAAGTAACCACAGTTTTTTAAGGGAGAACTAGGGACACGACCCAGATGTGTCATGGTGTAACAGCCTCGTTCACGAGTCGGGCACAGGCACATCCCACCTTTAGGAGTATCGAAAGGAACTCCTCATTTTGTTGAAGGAGCTCCTCTTTCTCAAAAAGCACAGATATACTAGATTAACATTATGGCATCCACCTTCAAGAGGGTGGCTCAAAATTAATTTTGATGGCAGTGTTAGAGTAGAGGAGCAAATATGGGGGTATGGTAGCTTACTCAGATATTCTAATGGGATTATTTTGTGGTCTTATCAAGGTTGATCCGACCACTTTAATGAAACTGAATTGTGGGCATTGAAAACTCGTGTCCAAACTGGATTTGAGTCATATGCATCTTATTTTGTAAGGAGATTTAGCAAATGTGATCTCTTGCTGCAAAAAATCCGGATCAAATTCCATGGTTTTTATTGCTATTATGGATGAAATCTTTTAGGGAAATTATCACAAATATACTTTAATTTTTATCTATTTAGAAAAAAAACCCCAACTTTTATAAACTTCGTGCACATCATTTTTTTTCAATTTTGGACGTGTTGTGACCAAAATAACAACTTGAATTAATATTACAGTATTTTAAGTACTGTCAAACTTAAGCCATATTATACGGCACATATTATACGGCAATTAATATTACGGTACTTTAAGTATAATAAAACCTAAGCCAAATTATACGACATTTTAACTACCATATTACAGAGGCAAATGCAGTATCATAGAGACAAGGGCAGGATAAGATGTGCGCCATCTCCAGTGACAAGGGCAGGATAAGATGTGCGCCATCTCCAGTGACAAGGGCAGGATAAGCTTGTGCGCCTCTTCTTTTAGGATGAGCCATGGCTGGCTATGGAGAAGAGGAGGACTGAGAGCCAAGTGGTGCCAGTTTGGGGGGCAGAGACCAAGAGAATATCGCCGGGATGACCAGCATGGAGAAATCCATTGCTGCCTCGATATGATCTGCCGGATACCAATAGCCTTGCCATTGTGGTACCGTGTAAGTGTTTGGTGGTGGGAAGATCTTGGGACAAGCTGGAGATGGCCATCCACCAAGGGATGAGGACAGTCAAATGATAAGCTGGAGATGGCGCACATCTTAGTGATACGGTAGTTAAAATACCGTATAATATGGCTGTAGTTAAAATGCCATATAATATGACTTAAGTTTTATGATACTTAAAGTACCGTAAATTGAAAAAAAAAATGAGTTTTATGAAAATTAGAAGTTTTTTTCTAAATAGACGAAAATTAAGGCATATTTGTGATAATTTCCTAATCTTTTATGGCCTACAAGGAAGAGAGATGCTCTTTAGCCATGGACACAGGGAACACAATGGAGATGTGGATATGCTACTAAAGAGCCGACTGCTGCCTAGGGCTTCTTCTTGCTTTCTTCTTAGATCCTTGGGGTGGTAGCCTTGGGTTTCCTCTTTCTTCCTTGCTTTTTTTTTTTTTTTTTTGTCACTTTTCTTTCTCTTCTTCTTTCAATGTACTCCTTTCATTCTCTCAATGAAAAATGAGTTTACGTCTCTCTACACAGAAAACGTCTGAACCCAACCTCAGGTTTAAGAATGTGAGCACCTTCGAGTTGAGTCAGACTTAAAACCATGGTTCAAACTCCATTTTGACCAAGCATTATTGGTGAGGCCGAAAACAAATTGTGCAAGGCATCGTTTATTTCAAAATTTAATCTCCAATTGTAATTGAAATGACAATTTAGTGAATTATCAATCTCTCTCTAGAGTTTTGATTGTTTCAATTTGAAATATGATTTTTATTGTATGGTGGTTATCAATCTCTCTCTAGAGTTTTGATTGTTTCAATTTGAAATATGATTTTTTTTGTATGGTGGTTTAATGTCGTGGTAGTGGTGGTGGTGTAGTAGATGGTGTGGAAGGTGGTGAAGCGGATGTAGTGGTGGCTAGGCAACGGTGTTGTGTTTGTATTGATAGCGGCAGAGTAGTGGCTGCGGTTAGGCCATGGTGGTGGTGGTGGCATGAAGATGCCTAGGCTGCTACTGTGGTGGCTATGCAGTGGTTGTGGTGTAGTGGTGGCGGCTAGGCAGTTGTGGTGGTGGGGCTGGTGTGGCAAATATGATGATGGTGGTTGCTAGGTGGTGATAGAGAGAAAAAAGCCAAATCAATTTTTTTGCAAAATAATTTGGACTGATTTCGTACAATATGCAGTTGGGAATTAATTTAAATTTGAAAATCAAATAGTGTTCAAGTAAGGGGATTGTTTATAAACAGACCATTCACCTTTTGTACAAAGAAGTCACAATTATTCCCACTCATTAGATGTCGTGAGTCGTGAAGTCCGAGAATTTTTTATTTTTGAAACTTTATGTCTAATCAATGATACTCTTACGACTACCCATTTTGAAATCTAAGGTACAAGAATGATTGTAACCTCTTTGTATCAAAAATAAAGTGTCTCTTTGTAGACAATCCCCAAGTCAAATTGTTGTGAAAAACCCTCAAAAAGGCTCAAATTGCAACTTGGACTGGAAATCGATGAGTTCCCAAGAGTAACTTTTTTGAAAGGGTGCGGTTTATATAGAGCCTAGGCTCTGAACAATCAAATTAGAGCCTACCTTCAAATAGTATTGAGAAATGTGGTTTTACTTCTGGAAATCTTTGTGATAGCTTTAAAATATATTTTTATATTTATTTATAAAGTTTAAAGCTTAAAAAATAGTGTAGATCAATAGATCTATAAAAATTTGAAAATCTTGAAAATTGATAGTCCAAAAATGCAATACAAAATACACTATTGTCAAAACTTGAAATCTATTTTTTATCATATCCATGCATCTTGATGTTGAGATGATCAATTTCAAGATATTTGGGCATCAAAACAACCTCTTCTAGTGAAATTTTGAGGTAGGCTCAAATTTGATTGTTTAAAGCTTCGGCTCTATACAAACCTTTCCCTTTTCGAAAATATAAAGGCTATTTGAAAAACAACAGATTCTGAGTATGATAGTTTTATGGAATATTCATTGAGGGCTACATTCAGCCACAAATGGAATTGCCAATCCAGTCGTTTTTTTATCCACTACCCTAACCATGAATACGTACCAATACCATGAGTAGAGATCCAACCCCACATTGATTCAGCCGGCCTTGGCGTTCAGTGGATCAATAAAAGGTGACTGGCCCAATCCATGTTCTTTATAGACATGCATATTTTTCATATTAACACTTTCATAGGGGATACCAGGTGTTATTTTGGAAGAATAGGATATAGTGGTATATGCAAATTTACAGAAAATATGGATCTATTTATTTTTAGAAAAAGTTTATATATAGTGTTAACCTTATACTACTAAATAAATGTCACCTCAAAAATCCATTAGAAGTTCCGGTATTGGAAAACACTCAAAATTGATAATCTCAACCTTTAGATGTATTGATATGACTAAAATGATTTCAAGTCATAAAAATGATGCATTTTGCAATGCATTATCTAAACCGTATATTTTTCAAATTTTTAATAGTTTACCGATAACATTTTTAGAGCTTTAAATTTCATAATTAGAAGTGATGGTTCACGCTAACACAAGGCTTTCCAGCACCAAAACTACTGTTGGCACAGTTTTGAGGCTTCTCTTACCTTGATTGTCTAAAATTGATGCCTAATAAAAACCCTAGGCTATTGGAAACTAGATATTTCTAGACATTTGACCACATCCGCTGATTGAGCAAACAGCCTGCACCATAACAATAACCAATATTATACTTTCTTGGGCAGCACCTGAACGGAAGACATCAGTTCTTATATCTGATATCATGACAGAGTTCTGAATCATGACTTAAACCCAGCATACTATCAAGTTGAGATAAGCCTAATATTCACCAAATTAAAATCCCTGTCATGCATAGGCAGATGATCAACAACTGAAACAAGTGATGGAGAAACCCACAAACCACTTTATGAAAGCCTTCGAAGAAATCAAAGTGCCAAATCACATGGTTCTATGAAAGATATTTAATATCATGATCAGAGAGGTAAGTTACATTCTACGTCCCAGAATAATGCAGAATTTGACAGTATAAATTGAAAGAAATAATGAAGAAACCTTTATTGGCAGCAAAGTAAGAAAAACCATATGCCACCTTTAATCAAAAGGCCTTTATTCATTCCCAATATACAACAATTTAAGAAGGTGTTAGAAGCTCTGGACGCCAAAATTTGGGACCTGTCTTAAATTCAAGAATCTACTTCTACCCAGAAATCATAGAACAATAGAACTTTATTCTACCCTTTCACCAGCTTCTGATTAAAAAACCAAAAAATCATATAGTAGTGTATGCACCTCCAATATTTGCCCCCTCTTCCTCACCTCAACAAGCTGCTCTTCTTCTCCCACTAGTATAAGCAACACGAGCTCTCTCACACTTCTGGCTGATATCCTCATACATCTTGACCAATGCTTCTGAAAAATTTCTTAGGCAATCAAAGACTTGGGTCAAGCCAGCTTGCAAATCTTTCAAATTAGAATGAAGTGTTTGCTCCGGAACTTTCTCACTCTCTGTTTCTTTCTCCTCACTGCCCTCTGTGCTATCATTGAGCAATCTATTCTGGTGGTGTTGCACTTCTGCCACTAAGCTCTTAATGGCATTAGGGACTTCTGCTATCGGTAGGGTCTCAAATGCAGATAACCAATCTCGACAAAGAGCAAATATAGGAGGAGCAAGTTCTCGACAAGGTGAGAAGAGATATTGGTTTCTTCTTCTACTTGATGAGTTTTCTCGGGGTGGTAATATGCATAGAAAGAGCCAGCCTTTGAGGGCCTCAACATATGATTTTTGAGCATTTACCCAATCTGAGAAGCTTGAGCTTAGAGAATTGAGCTCATTTTCAAGGCAGGCTGATGCCTGCTTTTGGGACTCAGTTCGTGCTGCAACTGCGGAGATTCGGGTGTGGTAGGCTAGGGAGATGGTAATGTGTTGAAGATGGTGGCACTCGAGCATTGCTCTCCACATCCGGATCAATCTGCAGAGCAGCCGAAGATTGACTCATGGTTTGTTTGGAAGATTTTCGTTCGATAAAATTTATAAGAATTTATATTGAAAGTGCAATTTGATAACCCCCCCCCTTCTCTCTCTCTCTCTCTCTCTCTCTCTCTCTCTCTCTCTCTCTCTCTCTCTCTCTCTCTCTCGTGTAAATGCATCTTAATAAAAAGGTCATCAATCTAACAAATTTTGTAAACTAAAATTAATGTATAGCTACTACAAATATGTTGAAGAGGTGATGGTTCAAAACTTCAAATATTACAGATATCAGGTTCTAAAAGTATAGATTTGAGCAGCATAGGTGTGACAAGAGTCATCACACATGCACACGCACACACACACAAACGCATGCAAAAATTATATTTCACAATTGTAAATTAGTAAATGTAAGCTTAAAATAACAACTGCAAAGAGTGAAGACAATAGAAATGGCATATCCAAAATGAATTTCTGGATAGTAAAATGAACCATCCATTTTATTACCATCCAATTGTAAAATTAGAGCTAAAAATTTCTCAAACTTTTGGATCTTTTCGATCTCAAAAAAAAAAAAGAAAATAAAGAAACTCCAAATTTGACTTTTTCTCTATCAAAATAGTTCTAGAAATAGTTTGAGGATTAGAATGCACCCCCCGAAGCTCACCATCTCCCACCCCGAACCTTCGAACCATTTTTTTTTTAACTCCCCTTTCCTCTTTTCAGATGGTAATGTTTGTTTTCATTAAGTAGTTAAAGTATACAAATCGCGACCCACTATACAGGCATTCTATATGTCACAAAAATGAGTAAAATGGGGGCAATTTATGTCCTCAGGCCATGGGCAACAGAGAAGGGCACCTCGGCTGAGACATGATATACCCGGCTGGGGGCGAGCCACATTGGCTGAGGCAAGGTGTCTAAAACTAAAATTAGTTTTAGGTTATATGGTCTTCTATTCGTTTAAGGGTATTTGTGTATTTTCGAGTTGTAGAGAAATAAGGGGTATTTTTTGAAGGTAATTTTAAATGAGTATATTGGATTTAATTATAGTTATGATTATTTAAGGAGCAAGTTAGGTCTTAAGGTTTTCTTTCTATATGTAAGTGTTGGAAAAAGGGAGAATACAGAAGAATTTATTTTGGGTTATATGAAAAGATCTATTTAGGGTGGACTCTCCTACAGACCCTCAGAGAGTATATTCTCTCACCCTTTATTTAATTTTTTGTTTTTGTCTAATTTGCTTCATTTTCTTTCTCCCTTCTTACATCAATTCATATCCGAGTTTAAAAAGATCATCCATCATGATGCCACCAAAACTTGCTCTTATAATAGAGGATATATTGCTATAAATCATGGAGGATGTGAATCAACAAATCAAAGGGGGCATAGGCATATATTAATCCATGGAAGGTATTAAAGTCAAGATCCACAAACTTCAAGGAGATATTTGTGAAATCAACGATTCGAAACTATCAATCACCGACAAGAGGTTGCTCATAATCCCATAGATCTGGCACCAACTCTCACCCTAGGGATGAATCAAGCACCATGATCGATTGCAAGCGCCAATCTCATGTGTATGAGCAAATTGAGCCAAGAACCATGACCTGACGAATGTCCACTTGATCTCAGTACAAGGTCGATCTTCCTACATTTCATGAGGGGCCCAAAAGAAAAATAAAAAATGTGTGCACCATCCCAAAGTTCTGCTGCAAGTTGCACATTAAGGCACTACCGGACTTCTTGGCTAAATTGCAATTGGGCTTATTTGAAAATTTCTCACTAGCAACTTGGCTTCGAGGGTTCTTTGATTTGCAAATTGGAATTGATTCTATACTGCAACTAGGCCCCCAACTTCAATTTTTTTGCAAAACTACAAGTTATTTTGCAAAAAATTCAATTTGGCTCTCACTCTCACTCTCACTCTCACTCTCACTCTCACTCTCCCTCTATCACCACCATCACCATTGCCACTACCACTACCCCACCATCACTGCCATTGGACCACCATTTTGCCACCACGACCACTACCGCAGCTGCCGCCACCACCACCACCACCACTGTACCACAACCACCGCCGCTTAACTGCCTCCAACACCACCAAGACACCCACCACCACTCTACTACCACCACTCCACAACCGCCTAGCTGCCACCACCACTGCCTACCAGCAGCGACCACCATCACAGCACTACCACCACTCTACCACGACCTACCCACCTGCCTACCTAACACCACAACCACAACCACTCCAACTCCACCACCACTACCACCACCACCACCACTTTACGTGCTCCACCAGTACCATCATACAATCACTATTACCACCACCAGCACCATCACACCACAATAAAAATTTATATTTCGAATTGTAACAATCAAGCACCCATAGAGAACAAATACAAATTCACCAATTTTCCATTTGGTCAATTGCAATTTGAAAAGATTTACCATTTGACAAAATTTTGTGGTCAAACGGCTCCTAAGTATTGGATTACTTAGTTCACTAACGACGACAAACTACCCGGGTAGTGGGACTTCATCAAGTGGACCTTGAAGGATGCAATGGAGATAACAAGCTCAAGGTTGAGCTTCTCCCAACCCCAAAAGAATGATGTAATGAGCTTTTATTTCTCTCTGTTACTAATGTTTTTTAGATACTAAACTTAGTTTTAGATTTTATGGTCTTTTATTAATTTATATTAATATATTTGTGTCTTTTTTAGTTGTAGAGAATAGAGGGGTAAAGTTCGAAGTTTAATTTTAACGAGATGAATGAACATAGTTTAATTGTGGTTATGATTTCTTAGGGAGATGGTTAGGTTTTAAGGTTTTCCTACAATAAATATACAAGTATTGGACAAAAAAGGAGAATAATAAGAATTTATCTTGAAAAATGTGAAAAGATCTTTTTGGGGTGGATTCCTCTGCCGATCTTAAGAGGGCATGTTTTCTCACCCTTTATTTTTTTATTTTTCTATTTTATGGTTTCTTTCTCCCTTCTTCCCTACATCACCCCACCTCGATGTGCCTGCTTAGGTACAATGTATGGATGTAAACTACCTTTTCTACAATGACTCTTAAATTTGAAGACATGTATAATTCATCATTTACCATACACAAAGAAAACACACACGCACACACACATCCATAGGTAAGTGTTATAGGGTCACCATAGTCAGCAAATCGGCGTTTAAAACGCATTTTTTTCAAAAAAATGGTGTTTTTATGGAAAACATTTAAAACGTTGCCTTTTTGAAAAGTTCAGCAAAAAAACGTTTAAAACGCGATTTTAAGAAAAATGAATTAAACTGGACCAAAAAAATCGTATCCTTCTTTTTACCCGTAAATTTTTTTTTTGAAAGATAATTTTTTTTTTCCTAATTTGTATATTGTTATTTTCATACTTTCTAAAAAAAATATTATTTCAAAAAAAACTCTAAAATAGACGCAGATTTTTGTGATTATTATGGAAATACTACTCATGGCATAAAACCATCCAGATTATCATAAATTGGGCTCAAACCATCCAGATTATTATAAATTAGGGCTCAAACCATCCAGATTATCACAAATTAGAATCAAAGTAGAATAAACAAGAATGAAAACCATTGAATAAAAAATTCCCAAATTTTGGCTTTACAAAATTCCACCAAAAATTCAATCCAAAATAGGGTTCAAAGAGCCTCCAGAATTCCAGATCACAAAATCAATATAAAAGCTTTAAAAAAAAACTTTAAAAGAAAACCAGATTAGGGGTTTTTTCATATCCCCAAACCTGTGCATGTTGCTTCCTATGTGCATGCTGCTTCTCTCTCTCTCTCTCTCTCTCTCTCTCTCTCTCTCTCTCTCTCAATCCCCAAATGGGTTTTTTCATATCCCCAAACCTATAGTTCCTCTGTGCGTGCTGCTTCTCTCTCTCACTCGATCCCCAAACAGGTTTTTTCATTTTCCCAAACCCATAGTTCCTCTGTGTGTGCTGCTCCCTTTGTGCATGCTGCTTCTCTCTCTGTATGTGTTGCTTCTCCGGTTCTCCCTTTCTGCATGCTGCTCCAATTGGGGTTCTATTCTTCTTCCTCTTTGTCCAAAACTCCAAATGCTTCTTGCTGCTGTTTGAACTGTAATGGGTCACCAACTTACCATACCGTAGTTATCATATCTCCGGATGCTTCCAACTCACCATTCCATAGTTAACCAAACCGTAGTTATAATATGGTGTATCCGTATGGTGTATTTATCATGGTGTATTCATATGGTGTATTTTTTTTGGTACGTACTAAATAGGTGTACTTCAAAATTTCTAATATTTTTAAACTTAACCGATTTTTTGACTCCGATTTGTTCAGCCTAGTCCGATATATTTGCGATATCTTTACATGAAGCATTTTTGCGGATCCATATTTTTGACCCGATTTTTTCATCCGACTTTTTAAAATAAAAACAATTTATTTCCGATTTTATGGAGAGGCGAATTATTGATAGTCCCCGACTTGCTAACTATGGTCCACACGCACACATCCACAGGTAAGCATATAGGTCCTTCCACACAAAAACTAAAACAGGTCCAGTAGTTATGTGCCAATGGATTGTGTGTATTGCTATGTTGTGAATTAGCATCCAAGGTGAAACTAAAGCTTATAGTGAATGGCAGCTTTAGGAAGTACTGATTGCATTGTGGCAAAGGCGACGCCACATAACCCTGCCACATGTAGCTATTGGTAAAACACATACTTCCTGATTACTGAGGCATTTCTTACTGCTTCAACGGGGCAGTCCATAGCCCCTTCTCAATAGTTCACTGAACCTAGAAAGTCTGTACAACCTAACCTTCTAAATGAGGCTCTCTAAGCTCATGAAATGGTCGACTAGGCCCAACCATAGTTTACTTGCTATTTCATAAATTATTCAATATTTTCGAACATTTTCCTCGTATATAAAAGCAATCAGACAATAAATTACACAAAAATTGATGTCTATAAAATTGATGAATCCACAGAAATCAAGTAATTTAATGCTATGTATGTCTATATAAAATTTATGAATCCACAGAAATCAAGTAATTTAATGCTATGTAAAAGGATATGGATGAACAGACTCTGTTCAGCCGTTGAAAATCATAGGATAACCACTAATGAGGGAAACACATGAAAGAAAGAAAAAAAAAAGTCTAGAATATAAACAAACAACTAGCGAACAGAACAGTGAAAATTATGCAACCAATACCCCAATATCACATATAGAAGAGTGCTTTAAAGACATGCAATCATACCCTTGTATCAATTCTAGAAGTTGGGGTTGCAATTCTTCATCCCTCAGTTTCTCAATTCTCTTTGATATTGAGTCAACCGAATGAATGGCTACTCTGAGTCTTGAATGTAGATCCTTAACAACAGCCCGTGTTTTATCAATTAGCAGAGGCTTTAGGTCCTTTGTAAATTGATGTTTATCCTTTGCAAATTGATGTTTAAGCTGATTACACTTTTTCTCGTAATCCTTCCTGATAATCTCACTAGCCTACAAAATCACAAGGAATTAATACAACCTTAGCCACCGCTCAAGAAATGATGTAACAGCTCGAAGTATCAAGTAAGCAAATAAAACAACATGAAAATGCTATGATGCTCACACAAATTGAGAATAAAACAACAGAGCATTGACTTTTTATGGACGATGCCAAACAATAGATAATTCATTAAAATGAATCACAATCCATGCCATAACATACATCATGGCATCTACAAATACGAAGAGAAGAGCGAAATACAATAAAGGGAAAAGAGGAAAAATAGAGTGCAATGCAAATATGGCCCGTAGGATATCTTTCTACAGTTTGCACATAAACCATCGAAGGAAAACTACATTAGTTATCAATAATTTTTATTATTGGGTTTTTCACTTTTCCTTTTCTTGTTTGTTAGGTAAACTATACCAAACTCTATTCCAGAATTGTTGGGATCAGATGCTGGACCGGGAACGGGAACAGGAATGAGATCGGGAGTGGGGGATCTTGAAATGCTAAAGGTCTCTATAGATGGGAGCGCTGTCCATACAATGCATATGTTAGAGATTGAGATTCCAAAATGTTGACCGCGATCCCAATAGACTGCCCACCTTCCAAAAGCTCTAACTTCACAACTAAAAGATAAAATTAAATATATGATACATTATAAAAGGCCAAAAGGCTTAGCTAGAAGTTGAAGTAAAAGGAGAAAAAACATTGTATGGATAGGGTAATGAAGAAGATGTCTACTGGAGCAAGAGGACAAGATATATCGGATTGTAGCAAATGGATGATGAGGATGAGAATGATAAAATAACAAGAGAGCATCCAAAGCATTGGAAGAACAGTTGACGGATGAAACGGATCAAAGGAGCCACTGGAGAGGATAAAAAATGTAGAGCTCTAGATAGTAAATAAAGATAGAAATGCAGACGTAGTGCAAATGGGGTTTCAGTGTAGAGGACTAGAAGGAGAGGGAGATCGAGGGGAGAGAGCACAAGAGAGGAAGGGGAGAGAGCACAAGAGAGGAAGGGGAGAGAGCACAAGAGAGAGAGAGTACAGAAGAGCAAGTGGCTGGTAGTGAAATAGCAGGAAGAAGAGAGGTTGGATTTGAGTGAAAGACATGCATTTTCTTTTCTCCTCTCTTTTTCCTTTTTGTCTTTTTTCATTTTCTTTTCTTTTTCCCCCTTCTTTTACTTTTTTTTTAAAATATATCAGAGAAGTAAATGCGGAGGGACTAAATTACCATAAATCTGTCTAAACTATATCTTCATAAGAAAAGACCCTTTTGGGTGGAGGAAGGAAATGTCCAAAATAGTGGATAGATTGTGAGAAAAAGACATCATATAAGAAATGCGAAAGAAATTTACAAAGAAAATCAGAGGAAGGACATCACGTGGTGTTCTCTGTCATGCCTATTGTACGGAAAGCACCATCCTTCGCCATCCTATCAGCAGCTGCATTGGAATCTCTCGAAAGGTGTCTAAAAGTGACTGGGATATCCCTACACAAGAAGTATCATCATCATCCGAGCCATATCCCAACTACTTGGAGCCGACTATACAAATCTTGTTCTGCCATTTTGCCTATCAAGGGCCATACCCTCAATAAGACCATATGTATCTTTTCGCACTTCTTTTGTCCACGTCCTTTTGGCCCTTCCCCTTGCCCCTTAGCGCCTTCTACTTGAACCAAATCGCACCTCCTAACTGGTGTTGTATATTGTCTACGCTGCACATGGCTAGCCCACCTAAATCTACTTTCCCTCATCTTATCGCCTATTGAAGCCAAACCTAAGTTCCCTCGTATGTATTCATTCTGAATTCTATCCTTTCTTGTTTTGCCACTCATCCATCTCAACCACGCTCATCCCATGGATGTGTTGTTTTTGACCGCCCAATATTTTGTCCCATAAAACATAGCTAGTCTTATAGTTGTTCTATAGAACTTCTCCTTTAGTCTTCATGGTATGCGGCAATCACATAAAACTCTGGATGCACATCTCCACTTCGCCCACTCAGCTCTAATTCTATGTACATCTTCCTCAATCTCTCCATTCTCCTGGATTATCAATAAGATATCGAAAATAACCTCTTTTACGTATTTCTAGGCCATCAATCTTAACCATTTCCTTGTTTCTACTCCTATTATTTTGTAGACTTGCATTCTATATATTTTGTCTTAATCCGACTAATTTTAAAACCTTTAGATTTTAGAGCATCCCTCCAAAGTTCTAACTCTGCATTGAAGCTGCCTCTAATCTATCTCATCAATCAAGCCTATGTGATCCACGAATAACATGCACCACGATGTAGGCCTACTGTCTTGAAAACCATGTGATCTGCCTCTAGTTAACTAGGCATCTTGTAGGTGCCTAGTTAACTCGTCCACGGATATGCACTCAATGTTGACCCCTGATGTAGGCCTACGGTCTTGAAAACTCACTTGGTTCTCTACTAGTTGTCCTCACACTAGTTAGCACTCCCTCATACATATCTCTCACCATGTCAATCTAGCCTCTGAAGACTCTTTTCTTTTCCAACACCCACCAAATAAAATCTCTAAGTACCCTATCCTATGCTTTCTCTAAATCAATAAAGACCATGTGGAGGTCTCTAGGTTCCCTTCTCCCTAAACTTCTCAAATAGTTGCTTAAGTAGGACCCATGCACAAGAAGTATATGTGATCAAAAATTTTAGCTAGCCTCCACCGGGGCTTAGCAACCTCCGACGCCCATGCAATGACATTCCTAGAATCAACTTCAAAAGGCCACTATGTTTGGAAGCGAGTGGATGGACCCATTAATACCTTATAGCAGTGCCAACGCTTAAGCAATAGTTGAATCCATAAAACCAATCAAATTAGAAAATGAGAGGAAGACCCTCTTAGAGTTAGCAAGGATACCATCATAAACCGAGAAGCCCGGGCAAGCAGCCATCCATGTTGAGTTTGATAAAGCCAAAAGGAGGGGTCAACCATACTACATGGAGCTTAAGAGAGGACAAGGCAGGGATAGCAAAGTATCCCAGTTGTTGAGGAAGTTCAAGATACCTATGTCACTGTAGACTGGTAGCTTTTTGAGCCCTAAACCAAGTTTATACTATGATGGAATCCCTGAGAGATGGAGTTTGACTTGGAACGCTGCGAAAGATCCTTGCATTCTTCTCCTTCCAAACCTTCCAAAGAAGAGCAAAGACTACCATGACCCAAAGGCACCTACCATCTTTTGGAAAGGGGGGAATCGGAAAACTAAGAGAGTTGAAGTATGGCGAGTGGTACAGCCCACTGTAACTCAAAAATAAGAAGAGTAGACCACAAAAAGTAGGTTACATGGCAATGTAGAAAGAGATGTTTAGCAGAATCTTCATGCTGACACAACATACATTGGTCGAGGTGGAGACCATGCCTTTGAAGTTGGTCAATGGTAGGAAACTTCCCTTGAGCCAAGATTCAAACAAAAGCTTGAACCCTATTCAGAACATGGGTAGACCAAAGCTTATTTAAAAGTGGAACAAAAGCTTAGGGATCTCTTTATTTATAGCCAGAAAGCAATGAAACTATATTAAAAAATGGGAAAATTTCTCCATACACCCTAATTCAAAATATGATTTCCCTATAGATCCTGATTTTTTAAGTCTTTCTTGTGGCATTAAGTTTTCCATTTTCCTATCTTCTAACCCCCGGAACGGTTACTACCCATCCAATATTCATTTGGCACTGATTTTTGGTCCTAACAAAGCACATAGAAGACGCGCAGGTCCCCCTCTCATTCATTCTCTCTTTTTTCTCTGCCTTACTTTGTTTCTCTCTCACCCTGCACCCCCTCCATACCCATCTCTCTCTCACCAATCGATATCTCTCCAAACCCATCTCTCTCTCACCTCTCTTCCCCTATCTCTCTCTCTCTCTATCCCATCTCACTCTCTCTGCCAACCCCTCTTTCTCTCTCTAGCTGTAATCAAACCCCAAATTAATTTCATCCATGCTATTGCTCTTACTATAATTCCACCAAATTTTCTGAAATTTTCTCACAATGCAAACTCCAAAGACGACTCAAACACCAAAGAAAGAACACATGATCATGAACATGATGACCAAGAAGAGCCAGGAGACATAAGAGGATCCTCAGAGCCAAAGAACAATCCCACCATCAATTAGGACACCATAAAATCACTAGAGCATAAAGACCCATCAATCCACAAGAAGTAGGATGCTGACGAGGAGAAGAGTAAAACTAAGAGATTGGTATTGGCCAAGGACCAACAAAAAACCCAACAGATTGTTGTCGTGCCCTCAATATAACAGCCTGGGAACCAAGTTTTGCTATTACAACAATTACAATGTGAATCAGCCAAAGCAGTTTTGCAATAGTTGCCAAAGGTATTGGACAGTGGGCAGATCAATGAGGAATGTAACAGTAAGGGCCGAGCGTCGAAAAAGCAAGCACTCCTCTCTCTATCACCAAATTTCATCTTTGACACCAGATAGCCTTCCTACAAGTCATTCCAACCGTTATGGATTGGGTGAGAGAGAGATAGATTGAGGGAGAGAGGAGAGACAGAAAGAGATTGATTGGGGGAGAGAGGTGAGTGTGACAGAGAGATGGGTTGTCAAGAGAGACAGTGGCGTTGGCAGAGAGTTTGCAAAGAGAGAGCAAGATGGGATGGGGGAAGAGAGAGAGAGAAATGGCTTGACTTAGAGAGTGAGATCAATTGGGGGGAAGGGGGGAGGTGAGAGAGAGAGAGATGGGTTGGGTGAGAGAGACGAGAGAGATTGGGGGAAAGAGGAGAGAGAGATCTATTGGGGAGAGAAGCGAGTGAGACAGAGAGATGGGTTGGCAAGGCAGACAGAGGGGTTGGCAGAGAGAGGCCACATAGAGAGCGAGATGGGATGGGGGAAGAGAGAGAAATGGCTTGGGCAAGATAGCAAGATCAATTGGGGGAGAGAGGTGAGAGAGAGATAGGGTTGAGAGAGAGAGATGCAGAGCAAGGCAGAGAATAAAAGAGAAAAAAGAGAAGTGACATGAGAGTAGGACCTGCGAGTCTCTATGTGTTTTGTTAGGAAAAAAAACTAGTACCAAATGAGTTCAGGGGGTTAGAAGATAGAAAAGTGAGAAACTTAATGCCGCTAGAGAGACTTTAAAACTCAAGGTCTAAGGGAAAATCATATTTCAAACTAGGGTGCATGGAGAAATTTTCCCTTAAAAAATATAGTTGCATTAATATAGATGCATTGCTAGCTGATAATAAATAAAGAAATTCATCAGTTTGGTGGTTATCTTGGACTTTGAGGTGGTATCAAGATCCCTAATAGAGAGATCAAGATCCCAAAATTTAAAAATCAAGATCCCTCGAAGATTGCTTCCCCGAATCATCAGAGCAAGATTCCTTAGCGGGATTGCCACCTAGGTTGGAAGATCCTAGCAACTATGCTCTACTCTCTTAAAATGGTATTTTACAAAATCCAAGGAGAAAAAGAGAATAAAAGAAGCAAGTATTGGAAAATATTTAACTATGAGAGAGAATGGATTACTCCAATGGAATATTGCTTAAGGAGAGATGAGAATGAAACCAAACAAATACTAGTGCACGAACGACAGTATGGATCTATACAAAAAATGCCATATTATATATCAAAATATGCTCAAAAGTGGCAACATGTGATCCACGCTGACCATTAGACATCTCGATGGATTAAAAAGAGAGAGAGAGAGAGCAAGAAGAGGAGAGATGAGAGAAGAAAAGGGAGTCTTCTCCATTAAGGATGAGGATAAATCTAACAAGCCATTGACCCCCACAAGTCCAGGAGCACAAAAAGCCAACAAGTTAAAGATAGGCAATCCCCAAATGACAAACCAGAAATACGATGGATCAAAGAGCCAAAAAAAGACTGCAGTCTGGAATCCCGTACAACTCCCAAGAAAAAAAGTGCCCCATTGCCCCTATAGGGCAGTGTCCTCATCCATCACCACCTCAGGAGAAGCCACTATGGCCCCTACGGGAAAGAGGTTTAAAACCTCACCAACAACTAGGTACTTGGCAGAGAAATTAGGACGTATGGCCCTAAGTTCCTGGAGCACTGCAGTTGACCTCTCCACCTCCGACCTCTTTCGCTCATCCTGACACAGCGAATTGACCCACTTCTAACTTGCCAGTTCCACAGACAACTCATAGTCATAAGCCTGAAGGAGACCCATTTAGAAGAATGGACTCATGCAGCCTCTCCTCAACAGCGGGTTTAAATCCTATGTTGGTGAGAAAAAATTAGGCCTCCTTAGCAGCAGATGTTTTGCTGCTTTTTGCTCAAAGAGACTTCACCAGTAAAAGTTCGGCCATGGATGGACACTATGGCCTTGAACCAGCAAAATAAGCAACCCTATTATCATGTATGACCCTCCAAGGTTATAGAACTCGAAGCATATCGAGGACACCTTGAAGGCGTATAATCTTTTAATTCCTTAAAAGATGATTGGATTTTGTTTTGATATTTGTTTCATTGTGCCACTTTTCAACCATTTTAAATGGTCAATGGTTCCAGCTGAATGGTTTTATATCCAAATTATATGCAAAAGTGAAAACCATGGATACAAACATTTAACAAGATTAATTGCATATAGTACTTTAGTATGACGAAGTGATTTTTCCAGCAAGCGAAGGCTGAGCAGAAAATATTCACAGTAAAAGCAGATAAGATTCACATACCTTGACTTCATCATAAAGTTTTCTCTCCCATGCATACAATCTGTCTAAAGTGGAGGAGTGGCTGCCCGAAATCATGCAGAAATCATCAACAAAATCACTGCTACTATCATCCATGTCGTCTTTCGACGCAGAAGCAAGAGGATTTTTAGAAGATGAAGAACGTGATGATGTGGACCTATTCCAAGTTATAACCTTTGGAACCAGTTGAGGAGGATCTGCACCATTGTGACTAGAAATGACAAAAGAACCCAAAAGATTTGAATTTTTTTAAGCATGAAAAACATTTAAATGTTGTTTCTATTTTCCAAGCGATCCCAAGAACATAACGTCTTCAAGAAAAATATCCAACCATAGTATAACTCAGGATTCCTTCTTCTTCTTCTTCTTCTTCTTCTTCTTCTTCTATTTTTTCTCTTCTTTTTTTTTTTCACTTTAGTAAGACGGCATTCCTTCGTACCATCAATGACAACACCACCAACACCAACACCAACAACAGTGATGATGGCTAATGAATGCTGTCGATATTAAACTTGATACAGTTGAGAAAGGGGAAATAACCTACCTTGAGGAGCAAGGGCTGTCTGACTCTGCCCCGTGAAACAAACAAAACAGCAGGCAGAGAGAAGCATCGATGCATGTGATGTTCCTGCCCATAGTGAAATTCTTGTGAGGGGCTCAGTCCACAAGATTCAATACCTTGTGACAACAAAATTCAAGCCCAAAAGCCATATGTCGTTGAAATTTATCAACAGAAAAGAAAGGAAAGTAAAGGACATATATAAAGAAAGAAAAGCGTAAAGAAGTAGAGAAATGAAGAACAGGGCATTGCATCTGGATACAATAGGCATAGATGTATGTGATCTTCCTGCTCGTAGTGAAATTCTTTTGAGGAGCTCACTCCACACGACTCATTACCTTGTGACAACAAAACTCAAGGCCAAAAACCTTATGGAATTAAAATTTATCAACGAAGAAAGAAGCAAAGGACATATAAAAAGAAAGAAAAGCATAAAGGAAGCAAAGAAATGAAGAACAGGACATCGAATCTTGCTACAATTTGTATTGATTCCATACAAGAAGAGACCAAATATGTAAAAGCTAAGTCAAATATAAGAAACCAATACCTATATATGGATCGAAAAGATAAAAAATTCAATGGTTATGCATATTTAAGCTGAATCCTAATCAGGCACGTAATGTGTAAAAAGAAAGCTACCCAAATTGCTAAAAGAAGAATGAGAATGGATTACCTTTCATATCAGTGGAGGTGGGTCTGATCTTATTGGCCTCAAGCATCCTTGAGACTTCCTTCCCTGATTCAGAGGCTCTGAAGAAACGATTCTCAATGTCCTTCACACTCGACAAGAAGTCCTTGGCCCTATGAGTAATATATGCAGCAGCATCTTCTTTTAGAGGGCTTGCCTCTTTTTCAGCCACTCTATTCTCTCTCGTTGAACCCCCAAGTTCACAGGGTGTAACCCTTGCTAAACCCTCATTCTCCCCCTCTAAATCAGTATCAGGGGTTTTTGCCCCTCCACTTTCTCTCTCTTCATACTGAGAAGAACCCTCTTCATCTACAAATCGTTCAGAAGGAAATCCTGCAAATGAATGTGCATTCGATAACATGATTCGTTGCTTATAAGAAACGGGACTAATCGAATCTTCACAAAATCCACGACCTGAAGAACCAATAGAAACTCCATCTTTCCCTTTCAAAATCTCTCTGTCCACTCCCTCTAAATGGGTTTCTCTTCCATCTTGTCTAGCTAGCTTTGGACTCTCCAAATCATCAAATTTTCTATTGAGGCTAAAGATCTTCTCCCCACTAAAATCAAATTGGGTATCTGAATTCCAAGGGTCGAAGAAATCCCAGGACGAATCTAATCTAGGAAGAGGAGGAGGCCTAAGGAATGCCATTGACGGGGAAGCGGGTGAAGCATTTAGCTCAGCTTCCTCAGACTGATCCTCTCTAAAAATGGGGCTTCTTGGTGGTGAACTTATTGCCACTTTCTCTATACGAGGAGGCCTCTGTTCATATGTAACCGAGGAATTTACCCCTGATTTCATGTAATTCAAAGTGGAAAAAGTGGTTGGAGGAGAGAGAGGGCTTTCATGGTGTAATGCTGAATCAGTTATCTCTGCATGTTGAGATGGAGAAGGAGACGGGTATGAACAGTGAGATGGGGACTTTTCAGTTGCAGAGGCTGAGATGGAAGGCTCCGTTAAAACTTCAGCTTCTGCAAATCTTCGAAGAGCCACTCCCATGCTTCTCATTGACTGTAAGTAACAGACATGTACGCTTGCTAGAGCGTACCTTCTATCAACTGCTTGCTTGATGAACCTCTTCCGCTCTTTACAGAGCATCAAGCCCTCTCCTTCCTCCATTCTTGAGTTTGAACATCCCATTTTCCCTTGCAAGATATCTCCAAACCCACAAATCCGGGGGCCCCAAATCGAAACAGGCCTTTTTTCTCTCTATCTCTATATCTCTCTAGAAATAAAGCAAAGCACCTCTAGAAGTGAAAACCAGTAGAAAAAAGCTCATCTCCTTTCTCTCTTTAGAAATAAAACGCACAGAATAAATGCCTCAAATATCTCTTTCTTTCTAAAACTGAAACCCACGACCTACATTACCAAGACATGGCCATTTCTTTGTCACCCTCTTCCTCGACATGAAAACCCAAAATTAAAATTACAGCACATGCTCAGAAACCCATCTCTGTATCTCTTTCTCTCTCTCTCTCTCTCTCTCAACCTCCTCTCTCTCTCTCTAGAGCCAAAGACAAACAATGCAGGACAAAGTTCCAAACTTTGAAACCCACTTTCTTTAATCCAATGCTAGAAAGAGAAAAAGAAGAAACCTACCTCACTGAGTCAGAGGAATCAGCAATAAGTTCTTACGAAAAGTAGGTGCCCCAAATGAATGAGGGGGCAAAGCTTAGAGAGAGAAAAGAAAAACTTTTATTCGAGGCTCTGGTTCAAAAGGTACTGAGATACCGAACCAGAGGATAGGCAGTCATTTGAGACCTGAAATGATGAAAAGTGGGTTTTATAAAAGAGAGGAATCTGGCACACAAGGCCTCTCTGTATAAACACCTCGTAGTGCGTAACAGGCGCCCGAAACACAGTGGAGTTTCACTGCTCCAAACCCCATTCATCTCTTTCTCTCTCTAAAACCCATTCATCTCTCTTCTCTCTCTCCTCTTCCTCTCCTCTCCTCTCCTCTTTCTCTCTCTAAATCAGCAGACAAGGATTCACCCCGCGGTAAATTGTCAGTAAAATGGCGGCCTCTAGCCCCCCCTTCACACAGCTTCACGCGACTAAAACTCTCTCTCTCTATAAAAAGCAATAACTGGTTCTTCTCTCCCCACTTCCCAACTCCCTCTCTCTAAATCTCCCCACTTCCCAACTCTCTCTCTCTCTAAAAAAACAAGAAAACAAAACGGTAATGCCTCCTGTTAACGTGTCAGAAACACTATTTTCTAACTTTATTAGAGAAAAAGGATAAAAAAAACCCTTCCTTCTCTTTCTATCTCTCTCACTTCCTCTCTCTACGTGTGAATGACCGAAATACCTTTAGATTGCTTTGGGATTTATGTAGTAAAAAAAAAAAAAAAAAAATTACGTAGAATCGAGTTCTAAACAATCAAAATAGAGTCCATCCCAACAATTTCACTATTTTGATGCCCAAATTAATCTAGCCATCTAAGATGTGTGGACGTGAGAAAAAAAAATAGATTTCAAGTTTTTGAAATAGTATATTTTGTAAGGTATTTTTTACGTTTTCATAGATACGCTTGATCTACCTATGAAACTTTAAACTTTATAATTAAAAATAAAAAAATATTTTAAGGCTATTACAAATATTTTCAATATTAAAACTATTTCTTGACATTATTTGAAAATAAAAACATTTGTTAAAGCTATTACAAATATTTTCAGTATTAAAATTATTTCTTGACATTATTTAAAAATATAATTTATTTCGTTTGTTCAAAGCTTCGGCTCTACACAAACTGCCCTCATATAAAAACTAAAATAAATAAAGTCAGTACATTTCACTCTTGGAAAGTGATGTAAATATCCTTATCAACTCCAATGTTTTCCTTCCAATTCTCTCTAGGATTCTCCTAAAACCCAGCTTGCTAAAATTGTTTAGTAAAGTAATGTTAAAATAAGATGGGCCCATATACCAAGCATGTGCCCCGGCCTTTTCCCAATTTAACGGCATGTCTCGGTCTCTTCGAGGAATTCGAGGACACTTTCGGCATTTTCGGAATTATGTCGAAGCAATCCCTTAGAATATATGTTATTTAATATTCCTTCTTTGTTTTTTTTTTCTGTGTACTTTTTTATTGAACGGTTTTTTCTCTTTCCCTATTTATCTTCTTTTCCTTCTTTTTTTTCTTTTTTGACAAATATTACTAATTGTTATTGAAACCACGTAAAAGATATTACATGATTAGCAACAACAATATTAGATAAAAAAACACCACCCTTGGCCAGTTCGTCCACCACAGTATTAGCTTCTCGATACACATGAGAGAAAAAAACAATCAAAGAGGAAAATAGGTCCATAATCCGCAACCATAAAGACCGAAACTCCCAAATAATGTGTTGCTCCTTCTTATACCATTTAATCGAATTCAGTGCATCACCCTCTATTACATAATTGCTGCCATAGTTTTTATCAATAATGATCTTTAAGCTATAGAACAACGTACTAAGCTCAGCAAAATTTCCAGTTCCACAACCTAAAGGACTCGCATAAGAAAGAATGATGCTACTAGAGCTGTCCCATAGGACCCCACCATAAGCTGCTAACCCAAGATTGCTTAAAGAACTGTCATCAAAATTAAGTTTCAGAATACCAGCATGGGGCGCTGACCAACCGCATTTCGGTCTATTACTAGTAATACCATAAGAAAAAGGTTATGTAATTTTGTCATCACATCAACCTTCGAAATACCCCAACCTGCACTATTCACGGATAGCCAAGACCAAATTGTGACTTTAATAGAGTTAATCAATCTGTCCATGGGAAGAGAAACCCTTTCAAATATCCTTTTATTTGTCTCTTTCCAGACTTCCCACAAAATGAGTCATTTATCCATCTTCCAAATAATATTATCAACTTTCGTCAAGTGAGGTAAAGACAATTGAGTAACAATCTCCTCCACATGTTAAGGAATAACCAAATTTATATTAAGCACACCAATCAACCAATACCAAATGCGTACTGTGAAAGGAAAATGAATGAGAAGGTGTGCAACCGAATCACGAACTTTACACAATAAGCACACATTGGGTATAATCTTACCCCTTTTGATTAAATTGTCAGTTGTCAAAATCCTGTTCAAATTAGCCAACCAAATAAATACCTGAACCTTGCGAGGTATCGGTCATTTCCAAACCTGAGCAATCCGGGGGCAAGACCACTGCTACCTATCATGAAATAGGAGATTGTAGCAAGACTTGACGGAAAAAACACTATCACTTTCGATCTCCCATTTATCATCCAGGACAAGTTGCCCATGCGAGAAAACTAGACGCAGATCAATGACAATGATTGTGCTTTGGAGCAGTGTTTATTAAAAGGAAAAGTATATAATGGATTGATATCAAATTCGCTTTGTTTCAGCGAAGAGGCCGTAGTCTTCAGAATTTAAGCATAAATCAAAGCAAAGAAAAGTGTGGTATTGTCGCTTCAATCAAATTCGGGTTGCTTTGGCCTACTTCGGGTCTGCTTCGGGCCGCTTTGGTCATAAAATAAATACCTATATAAAAGTATTTTTTTAATTTTTTCTATTATTTTTATATACTTTATATATAAATATCTAATTTATTTAAATTAAATACAAAAAAAAGTCCAAAGTCTTCATCTGGATTGACCGAATTATGAAATTGCTTTGTTTTTCTAACCAAACCGAAAAAGACTCTAACGCGAATATGACAATATTGATATAATGAGACCATTTAACTTTTGTACAAGGTGGTCACAATTAATTTTGACTATTGGAAGTGAAATTAGGTGGCTGTATTTATTTCATTTACCGTGCTCAATATTCAAATTAATTTTTCTCGAACTTTGTGACACATCCAATATATTGGATTTCACATCAGATAGTTACAGGCAATTGCGACCTCTTTATACGAAAGGTAAATGGTATCATTGTATATAATCTCTTGTTAAAATGGGTTGTTGGGGCAGATTGTCTACTATCGCTCTTGATTTGAATCGATTGGATATACAATTCAGATCGTTCTCAAATCATATGGGTGATTTTTAAAATATATATATATATATATAATATACTTCTTGGGTGGGGATTTAGGGGGACATAAGCTTAAAGAAAAAATAAAAAAATAAAAAAGGGTTTAGGGCACTCGGCCAGGACCATACTATTTTAGAATCTGTTCGGTCCTAATTGATCCTGCATCCAGATTTATGACTCGAATTGGAAATTACCGGGTTATAAACACTGATTTGAAGATGGCTAACCAAATGTTCATGCATGACAAGTTGACAAGGGTAGCAACCCATCCGATGGGTTGACTTGGCGCAAGTATGAGTCCATACTCATATTGGACCCAATGAGACAATTTTGCGTCTAAAAGTACATTTACATCTAGGTCTAACCGAACATGACCTGCTTTTTATATATAATATGAGTATGGAATAGTTTTTAAGTCAAGGGACACCATTTATTTATTTTTAATATAAACATTAAGAAAAGGGCACCCAAAATAGATGGTGCAAAAAAAATTAAACGAATATTTTTACAAATTTCACTTTTATTTCATTTTCAAGATCACCCTACCCTAAATTATGAATCTCTAAAATTTTAAGTCCCAAAATCCATATTTAAAATGAACTTTAGAGGGTAGATGCAAATGCACATATAAGTCGATGAACTTGAGAAAAGCTGTCTATATGCTATAATATTCATATATTATAAATTTATTTATAATACAATATATTATGGAATCATTTATAATTAATTAATTTTTTTATCTTTCATCTAAACCCAATTAGGCTTTGTTTGAAGGAAAATGGTTTGTTAGGGCTCCGGCCCTATCGAAATAAGTAAAGCCTCATCCAATAACTTGTTCAAAATTGTGATTCAACTATTAGAAAACCTTTACATTGGATCATCTCGGCTTGAACGTTATGGTTGTAAAAAAATATTAGGATTTTACGCTCTACAAATAGTGTATGTTATAACAAATTATCTAGATCTATTTCGCCTAAACATAAGTGTTCACAATGTATCATTTTTTAAGTTTTAAAATTTATTGTCGGTGTTAGAAAATGATTTTACGGCTATCATATAGACTTTCCATAGCCGGAAGTGCTTTTTGAATTAGAATTTGAGGCGAGGATTTGTTTTGTTTTTATAAAACCTAAGCCCAATAGAGACTTCGTCATTGTCTAAATATAATGAAATGGACTAAGTACAGGTTCAAGCCGCTCTGAGTCCAACTAGGACCCAGCCCAATCGGTTCCAACCCGATCCGACCTGAACCATTAATACCCACACACGGTTGCAGTGCTCTTGGACATGAGAAGTTGACTTCATTTAAGAGAGACTTCATTGACAAGAGAGAGAGCTCTTCGGACAAGAAAGGATGAACTTCTCAGTTCCGAGAGAACCAGAACTCGTAGAGCGTGAAGTAAAAGAAAACAATAATCATTGTACTTTGCAGGTGGGGTAGGGTAAAAATAGAGAGAGAGAGAAAAATGACAATATTATTTGAAGAGAGAGAAAGAGGGAAGGAGTTATATAGTGGGCAAAGTTTGCTTTTTCTCTAGATTCAATCAAATCACTAAGCGATCCGTGCGCTGTAACCCGGATCTACTAAATCCATGGATCTCGATTTGTGAACAAAAGGGTACAGGGTAAACGGCAACACGTGAAATGGGACAGGAGAGAGAGAGAGAGAGAGAGGGGAAAAAGCTGTAAATCAAGTGAGAGTAGGAGGGTAAATGGTTTGAGAAATTAATGGAATTGCTTTAGTTGGTTTTTAATGAGATCGATGATGGTTCGTTTCTCGTTTTGTATACAATATTTGGGTTCACCCCAAAAAATGAATTTTTGGGGAGGTTAGGAATAAAAGACAATTGTGATACTAGCTTTGTTTTATGGGGTATAACTTTGGGCGGTTATAAAACAAATACCCATAGAATGAATGCAGCGGATGATGATGTCGAGATGGATAAGTAACAAAATAAGAAGAGATATAATTTGAAATGAATATATTAAGAGAATTTAGATGTGGCACCATAGACGATAAAATGAGAGAGTGGACTTAGGAGGACTAATTGTGTGCTACACAAACTTAGTACGGCATTGGTTAGGATGTGCAAGTTAATTTAAGTGAAAAGCTAATTTTAAGTTAAACAAGACATGATTGAAAGTAAAGATAAAATATATAGAGATTTATGGTTTAATTCCCAAGATATGACATTTAATATAACAAAATGACAAACCAAGATTTGTGTAACCAACTATAATTAATTGAAAAAAAGCTATGACGTTGATGACGACTGTCCACCTAAGAATGAGCGATCGATCGCGAATGGCACCATATATTTTGACCAAAATGTGAGAGCAATGAAATTTCTATATTAATTGCGGATCACATTCATATTGGGCAAGTTTTAAAATGGGTTTTGCAAAATCAATCGAATCAGAGTATTTTGTCGCTAGGATCCTAGTTCGCTTAAAACAAAGATTGAAAGATACTTTTTAATTCATGAGAGAATCTTGGTGATGGCAATATCCCTTGTTTTATTAAACGTAGGATTCTGAACTTTAACATTACCTACTTTCAACCATCTACTGAACATTTAATCATTGAGGGATTGAAATTTGTTAAATAAGAATATGAGATTTAAATCAGAGTCTATCTATAGTGATACTGAAACCTAGCATGACGCCCTGAGGCTGGACTATCGATCATTAAAACACGTCGTTGATCGAGCACCACATAAAGGGAGCTCATAGAGTCCCTAATGGCATCAGAACTTGGTGGATCTTTAATTTGGAATACTCAAAATTTTAGACATTCCAAGACTATTTATCTACTTTCATATCTAAGAAACCCCAAGCCATTGATGGATGAAAAGCTCCCTAAATAGAACTCGGATACCAACAAAAAAAAGTGGATATCTAATCTTAGGTATTACAAACATGCTATCCAAATTTCAGCCATTTTTCATGTTCTTAGACCCAATTTTTTAAGGGTCCAAGGTTAAATGGCCAAAAGGTTATTTAAAGACCAAATGTCAGTCACCGGACCTGATTGAATACTTATTTTTGGCAGATGTACAAGTGATTGAATCAATAATTTATTTGTTGAATAATTTAAAGGAAAATTGTTTCATGCGGGCTGGACCGCATGACTATGTGTTCCAAAAGTGTAAAGCATCGACACAAGTAGGTGTTCAATCCAAAACAATGAAAAACTAACGGTCCAAATGTTTTCTTACTAGAGTTATTATAGAATTCTTCAAATTTATTCTTTTTTTTTTTTTCATAATCATTATCTCCATGTTAGAGATTACATATCCTTAAAAATTAAGTAAAAAAATCCATCTCAAAAATGGATTTATTATTTGACCCGCATTTCTATATGTGCGGGCTTGGCCGCATAGAAACCAGGTCCATACTTAAAAGAAGCTAGGATTTGGCACGTCAAATGTAAATTCTCTTATTAAAAAAATGTAAACCTCGAGAAATTCATGAAATCCTTTTCACAACCATGAAAATAAAGGCTTGCCAAACCCTTATCCGGAAGAGGGAGGGTATTTTCCCCAAGGGATTTAGTGCCTCACATGTATTACATAATCAAAGCACTAAAGTAGGATAATCCAATCATCATAAGAAAAAAAATCAATTTATTAATAGCACGTTTGGTTTGCATGTTGTTTTCTAGAAAACATTTTATATGAAAAAGTTCTCTCATTTTATATGAAAAAGTTCTCTCATGTGATTAATTGTGGGAATATTTTTACATGAATCAATTGTCAATTGATGTGAAAAGATTCATTAAAACTAATTGGTACGAAAATATTCCCACACTTAACCACGTGACAGAATTTTTTTATGTGAAAATGATTTTTAAAAAACAATTTCATGTGAACCAAACCTGCAGTCTCAACAATCGTATTTATATCACATATTTACAAAAGAATAAAAATATCATGGTCTCAAGCCATTCTCAAGTGGCCAAGTCCACTCAACTTTCTTGCTTGTTCAGTTGATGACCAATGTTGGTAGTCCAGAAGACCACTCAACTTGGTTGTTACTCCCCAAGTAATAATCAAGTTGCCACAATCCGATCTGTTGAGCTTCAGCTTAGGCGTAGATGATATCAGCTTAGGTGAAGGAGGTCAAGGGTTCAATCCGGTCTCTTGAGCGTCGGCTTAGTGGTAGATAACATCAGTTTAGGTGAGGGAGGTCAAGGGTTCAATCCCTTGAAGTTTGTCCCAAAAGCCTAAACATGCTGACCTAGCATTATTTTTGAGTTGTGCCACAATCCTTCATCAAGATTGGGGTGGCTTTTGTGAACTGAATAGCCATCCTAAATGGTATGCTCACTCTCCTCCTATTACCAATAGTCCTTGCATGAACAATAACCGTCCTTGAAATGATGAAATCGGGTTCGATCCCTCATTATTATCTCCCTATCGTAAATCTTTGATGCTGCCTTCAACACACAGTGACAGTCACTGCACATTCGAAGGTTCTTCATGACCCGAATTGGGGTCTTTCGTCTCGTGCTCACGAGCCCAAAGGCAACAGCAAGCTTCTCACAATGCACTGAAAGAGCCGTCTCCTTCTCTTCTTCGTGTATGTTAAGCCACACATCTGAGGTATTTGGGATATACCCGCGCAGCCTCATTTGCTTCATCATATCCTCAAGCATCTCATATATCGCTCTGCTTTGTGGGTGTCTTTGATCACCTTGAAGAAACTCGTGTATACCATCCTTCAACTCAATCCAACTACAACCAGGGGTCTTCATTATTCCATTATCCTTCATTGCTTTCCTAACCTTCCTCACGTTAACCCAGCGTTTAGCTTTGGCGAATATATTGGATAGAAGAACATGGACTCCCTCATCTTTAGGCTCCAATTCGATAAGGTGTTTGGCCACTTTTTCGCCTAGCTCGAGATAGCCATATGCTCTACATGAGCTAATCAAGCTCCGCAAAATTACATTATCGGGCTCAATTGGCATCGTTTCCACCAGTTTAAAAGCATACTCTAACATGCCTGCCCGGCCAAAGAGATCAACCATGCAGCCGTAGTGCTCTAAACCGGGCTTAATATGATAATTTCTACTCATTACATTGAAGAAATGCATACCCTCATTCACCAAACCCACGTGGCTGCAGGCACGCAAAACCCCAGTAAATGTTATTGCATTAGGCCTCACACCAACCTCTTGCATTCTCGAGAAAATGCTCAAGGCCTTCTCTCCCATCCCATGAAGGGCGAAACCCGAAATCATCGCAGTCCAAGAAATCACATTTCTATCAGGCATTCTCTCAAAGACTGAGAAGGCCCTCATTATATCCCCACATTTGGCATACATGTCCACTAGAGCATTTCTCAAAGCAAGCGATCGATCAAATGAACCTGAGTCTCGCAAAGAAACTTTACTAGACACTCCTAAATAATTCAAATCTCCATCCATAGAGCAATTTAAGTTATTCACCATGGTGTTACTTGAGTTCTTCTCCATACAGTTGCACAAATTCTTCTCTAAATATCCATGAATGCATTCGCCCATGCGCAAGGCCCCAGAGCTAGCACAGACTGATAGCCCAATAACCATAGTGGCCTCTTCGAGCCTCTCTCCACACTCATGCATCTCTCTCAGTACCCTCAATGCGTCATGGGCTAGCCCAGCTCTAGAATAACCAGCAAGCATAGAGTTCCAAGATATCAAATTCCTCTCAGGCATTTCGTCAAACAACTTACGTGCGTTAAACATATCACCACACATCCCATAACCCGAGATCAAGGCATTATACGATACTACATTTTTCTCGTACATTTCATCAAACATTTGGCAGGCAAAATGCAAAGCACTACATGATCCATAAGCATGTATCAGTGCTGTTTGTATATAAATGTGTGATTGGAAACCCGACTTTAAACAGTGGGCATGGACCATTTTGAGCTCGAAGAGCAGGTTTAGGTGCGCGCAAGCCTTGGTTAGAGAGAGAAAGCTGTGGTGATCGAGAGAGAAGCCCTGAGTGTGCAGGTCTTTGTAGATTATGAGGGCTTTCATGGGTTCTGGTCCTTGAGAGAAAGCTCTAATCATATTTGCACATGAGTGATTTGAATTCTTGGTATTGTTGTTGGGCGAGTGTTTTTGCTGGTTTTCTATGATGGGTGGGCTTGGGGAAGCAGGGAACCGGGCAAGGATCAACATTCGGGAAGAGAGAGAACTTTGAACCCCTAAACTATCCCGTGGCGATAATTCAAAAATCCCCAATTTTTTGAAATGCATTTAAAACTCCGAGGGTTTCAAAACATCTTCAAAAAGCAACTTTTTTTAATGGATCCGATATAGATTAGTATTTTATTTTTTTAAAAAAATATTTCAAAAAAACTTCTTCCCACGGATTTTATTTATTATTATTATTATCTTTTTTGGCAAGTAACTTTATTTCTTCATTAACTTACTATTATTGTATTTTGGAATAAATATGAAATTTCATGAAAAAATTAACCAATTAGTGCCCTTTAAAAAAAATGTGTGCGAAAAAATACAAACAACATATTCTTAAAAAAAAAAATATTTAAAACAATCATATATCTTAAAATAACAAGCAAAATTAGATGAAGAGTAACCTAGTGAAATATCTATTTTTTTTCTTTAAACCCCTAGCGTCTTTATAAAGAGCAAGAAAGAGATTCAATGATACTAAATATTTAGGTAGATACGAATTCAGTGTGAGATTCAAATTTTCTTAAGCATTGTTGTTGTTGTTTTTATGCATATAGAACTTTGATTTTTTTCATATTTTATTTTTTATTTTTGTATTTTATTGGTATATACAACATAGCATTTTGGATGGACCACTATTTCACATATTTGGGTCTTTGTATTTTCTTTAAATTAGCTGCAATCTTATATTGAGGGTGTTTTTTGTTTTTTTTGCTTTAAAAAGTAATCATATACCTTGCTTCACAGTTCTTGTTATGTGCTAATTAGTTCATGTGTTTAGTATTATTGTTGTTTTGTTTTGTGTTCTCAATAAATCTATAATATGTTTTGTGATGTGACAACAAAGTAAATATTGTTGCTGGATTTATTGAATTTTTCAACAAAAAATTGTTAAATATTGCTCTATTGACACTAGTAAAGCTATAAAACTATTGATTGCTTTAATAAATCTATATAATAGCTGCAAATCATAATCTTATATTGTGTCATCTTTACATATTTGATTTGTTCACTACGTTTTTTTTTTTTAACTAGATCTGAATTGTTCACGATTATATAGCTTTCCTTATTTTTTAGGGGAATTATCTTAGATATACCTTAATTTAAGTTTAATTGGAAAATCCCCAAACTTTCGTTTATCTCGTCTACACCCTTTTTCCTTGCTTTTGATTTTTTATTTTTTTTACTAAAATGACTTTCACAGTAGTCGTATTACCGTAACAATTAGTGCATGTTATACAGTATTTTAACTACCGTAATACTTAGAGAACTTTATACGGTATTTTAAGTACTGTAATACTGAGGGCATTTTATATGGTACTTTAAGTACCGTAAACTTACATTGACTCTTAAGTTCCGTAAACATTAAGTCATGTCATATGGCAAACCCTTTTTATATTTATCTATTTCATTTTTGATTTCTTTTATGTTGATCTATTCTTTTTCTCTGTTTATATTTATCGATTTCATCTCTAACTCTATTTATTTTTATGTTTATCTATTATTTCTCCATCTAATTTTTTTTCATATTTATATATATATATATATGATTTTTTTCGCATTCTTTTTTTTTCTCTTCTTTTTCTCTCTACAATCTTACTCTACGAGCCAATTTGGACATGGCCAAATATCCCAGTTAAGGAGACAAAGATTTAGAGAGAGAAATAAGATATATATATTAAAAAGGATGAGAGAGAAATAAGTGATAAACATAAAAAAAATATAAGGATGAAAGAGATAAATATAATAAGGAAAAAATGTTCTTGGGCATTTTAAGTCCCGTATATCATGAATTAGTTTTTATGGTACTTAAAATGCCGTAAAATTGATTTCAGTTTTTACCGTACTTAAAGTACCGTAATTGGCTTCACGGTTATAACCATAGTTTTACGGTGCTTAAAGTACCCTAATGATATCTATTAAAGTATTAAGGTATTTTAATTACAGTAATAGTCCTTCAACTTACTACTATATTTAAATTACCATAATGTTATGTACGGTAAAACGACTACCGTGAATGTTATTTTTGTTAAAAAAAGAACCAAAATTTGTGAGAAAGGATGTAGGTGAGGTTTTGAAAAATTGAGGGTTTTTTTTTCTGATTATAGTAAAATATAGGTATATTAGCGATAATTTCTTTATTTTTTAATGAAATGTATTTTTTACATGATTTTTTCCTTCGACTTTTTGAAATAAAACCGATTTATTACCTATGCTTTGGTCTGGCTGATATTTTATTGTTCTCCGACTTGCTAACAATGATATCTACCCTATATTGGGGCAAAATGCACTCAAAAGCCCTGGGAGCTAACAAGCATGCCGTTCAAAACCGAAAGGATCGGTCAAGATTCTATGTGGCAACCATCTAGTGAAAGTTCTAAAAACTTAGGATGAGCTATGATGAAGTGCCTAAACTTTTTTTCTTTTTTCCTTTTTTCAGAGGGTGTGGTTTGTATAGGGCTGAGGTTCTAAACAATCAAAAGAACACACACCTTCAAATAGTGTTGAAAGTCGTATTAGCACTAAAAATCTCGATGATAGCTTGAAAAATTATTTTCATCTTTAATTATAAGATTTAAAGCTTCCAAAATAGTAAAGATCAAGTTGATCTATGAACACTTGAAAACCTTAAAAATTGATGGTTTAAATAATGCATTAGAAGATGCATTATTTTCAAGACTTGAAATTCACTGTTTTTTTTTTTTTTTTTATGTCCTTGTATTTCATGGCCATAATGTTTGGATTTGAGGGTTTTTCAACATAAAAATAAGTTATTTTAGTAAATTTTTTAGGTAATCCTTAGTTTGATTGTTTAGGGCCTCAATCTTATATAAACTTTTTCCTTTTTTTAAAAATTAAGGTTGGTGGCAGCAAGTTTCAAAAACTTGAGATAAAATTAGGACGACGCTGCGCAAACCTCTCTTCGAGATATCTGGATAGGGAAAAACTCCCACCCAGGGCAACGAATTAAAAAAATGTTTCCAAAGTTTAAGGAAATATTATTCATGACCATAGATGAAGATGGATCAAATCGGCCATCATTTTCTTCCTAAAGAATGAGTGATTGGGATCGCATGATATATCCCGTGGAAAAGTTATTCGGTCGGCATTAGAAAATATTGGTATTGTGTAGAACGATGGGATCATTTCATCCATTCATTCTCTTGTTAAAATCCAATCTAGGGTATTTTTAGGCCCCAAATTTTGGGGATGCAACCTTTTCAACCTAAATTTGAAAAAAAAAAAAAAAAAAGTTAATATAATTTTATGTGCATGAAAACATAATGTCTTGATATTAAAGATGGTCATATCTAAGTGTTTAACTCAATGGTATTTTTGCCTTGAAATTTATATCAGTGTTGTCAGATTAGTTTGGGAGTCTTTGTTTTGTTTTGGTCGAAAAAATGAAGTAATTTGGTGCTTCGGTCGATTTGGATGAAGACTTTGGAATATTTTAATTTTTTTAATATTAATAAAGTACCTATTTATATAGTAATGAGAAAAGTTTATATAGAGCCACGGCCTTAAACAATCAAATTAGAGCCTACGTCAAAATTTTCACTAGAAGAGGTTGTTTTAATGCCTAAATATGTTCAAATTGATCATTTCGACATCAAGATGTATGGACATAAGAAAAAATGGATTTCAAGTTTTGGAAACAGTATACTTTGTAACGTATTTTTGGACAGTCAATTTTCAAGATTTTAAAGTTTTTTATAGATCTCTTGATCTATACTATTTTTTAAGCTTTAAACACTATAAAGAAAGATGAAAATGTATTTTAAGGCTATAAAAAAGATTTTCAATATTGAAACCTCATTTCTCGACACTATTTGAAGGTATGCTCTAATTTGATTGTTTAGAGCATAGGCTCTATACAAACCGCACCCGTATATAAATATATCAAAGTAATAAAAACTTAAAACTAAAAATTTGAAAATAACAAATAAAAAGACAGTTCTATGCTTTAGCCAAAGTGGTCGAAGCTTTGGCCAAAGAGGTTGAATCATATACCGATGTGGGTTGAAGTAAGCTAAAGCGGAGGCAGCGAAGCTTCGTTTTGCTTCAGTCTACGCCAAAAATCCATAGACTTCGGTTTGGCCGAAGCAAAACGAAATTGACAACATTGATTTATATAGTGCATCTTAGGTGGATCTCAAAATTCGGATGGAAAAAACTTTCATATATAGTTTTTTTATACTATGGACCAACTACACATTATACTCCCGCAAAAGCACGATACTTTGACATTGTCACAAACCACCCATGTCTCAAGAGAATGTATGCCCCTATCCATATTGTTGTCACATTTATTTAGGGCTAACAATGGGCCGGGCTTGGACATTTCAGGTCTAGCATGCCTTTATCCCCACGGGCCCTGCATCATCATCATCATCAATAATATAGGCAGGAAGTCACCCAATGGTGATTTAGAGCTATTGTGTGATTTTCAGGTTTTGCGTACGGACACATCCGTAGGTGTAGAAGTAAGGTGCCCCTTCAAATTTTATCATGGTATATAATTTTGATGTAAAATGTTCTTAGGATTATCTCAAAATCTATTTTTATATCTAATTATAAAATTTTAAATTTGGTTAAAATCAAGTAGATCTATAAATATATGAAAATCTTAAAAATGGATGGTGTAGATAATATGTTGTAAAATGCACTATTTTTGAGACTTTAAATCATTTTATTTTTTCATAGTCATACATCTCGATGTCGAGATGACCAATCAAAGGGTTTTTCAACATTAAAACTACCTGTTTCAAAAGGAATTTTGAGGGGCATCCGTAGTTCTACATATAAGGTAGCATCCTCATATAAACTTTTTCCTTATAAAATATGTGTAATATTGGTGCGGTTATACTTACCTTTGGGAGATGCAAAGACAACTTTAGCGCAAACTGTGGAAGTATGGCACGATAGGTGGTACTACTTTGAATATTTAGCCATTAATGCAAGTATGTTATCAATTGGATTTACTACAGTTCCTAGCTCTACTTACTAGCAGATTACATCGGATGACTTTGGTATGTTTGTTCTTCTACTCAAGATTCATCGAATTTATTTGCAGACTTTGAGCGGAGAAACGACACCCTCAACCGTCCATTATTGATATCTAATGGATGGGGATTAGGGTTGAGAATGGCTTGGATTGGGTCTGAATCCATCGAGATCTGGATTTGGGTATGTATACATAGGATTTGGATCCTGATTTGATCAGATCCAAAAATTATTTTATATATAATTTTTATAACTATAAAATAATATCTAACAATATATATATATATATATATATATCGGAATAATTGGGTTGGATGTGGATCAGATCCACCTGTACTCAAATCTGATCTAAATTACTATTAAGATCCGACCTATTAGATCCAAATATTAGATACATACCCGGATTCGGATGGGATCTGAAATTTGGGTTTCGAACTCAAACCGAGTAAATTCTCAAGCCTAATGGGGAGTGCTAGGGAATTGTAGTAGACCCAAATGTTAGTTCACAATGCTTCCTAAAAATTACAGTACAGACTGTAAATTTGAAATTTGGTGGGCCATGTGTCTTCAACAAGTGGACGGGGAAATATTTTAGGGAAATTCATCCAAATACTCATGAGGATGAACTATTTAACATCGTACCCATCATCTCGTCTGATATTATTTCAAAATACCCAACAAAAAATGCATGATTAAGGGTTTGGAATAGAGTTATAGGGTGCAGTTTGTATATTGCATAGGCTATAAAGAATTAAATTAGAGCCTACCTTCAAATAGTATTGAGAAATGTGGTTTCAATATTAAAAATCTTTGTAATAGCCTTAAATTGTATTTTCATATTTACTTATAAAGTTAAAACTTGAAAATCTTGAAAATTGACGATCTAAAAATGCGTTACAAAATACAATATTTTCAACACTTGAAATCCAAATTTTTTTTTATGTCCATGTATCTTGATGTTGACATGATCAATTTGAACATATTTAAGCATTAAAACAACCTCTTATAGTGAAAATTTTGAAATAGGCTCAAATTTGATTGTTTAGAGCCTCGGCTTTATATAAACTTTTCCCATAGTTATAAATAGGTAAACAATGAATAGTTCATCTCTTATAAGTATTTTACTAAATTTCCTTACATTTTATTTTTTATAGGTTACACAGGGGATCGCCTCCCTCCCAACTGATCCAACGGTGGGAAATGAGTAGTCTACCATGTTCAAATGTGAGGGCCTTCTACCTAACCATGATCCATATCGTAGAATCATAAAACAGGCACCATCATAAGCAGTCGATCTAAACTAAAATGTTGCACCCCTTTTCGAATAAAAGAGAATGACCTTTTATTTGTTGTTTGGTCTCCTGCAAATCACGTGCCTCTTCTTGGAGAAACGCACTCATACACCAACATTTCATTTATTCTTTGTTAAAATAATAATACGGAATCGTGCCGGCCTCCTTTGAAAGGAGCTTGAGACCATCTTCTTTGTTTTTTTCTTGTATAATAGCAAAAAAGTCAGGATCCGTGCTCTCTGCTTTTTGAATTATGGCGCGAAAGGAATCCCCAGCTCATCCTCCTGTCGCGGGAAATGGGCCCTTCTTTGTTTCCCCGTCCATTCCTATCCTTTTACTCTCTCATATCTTTTCCCCCTTTCTCCCGTGGGCATGGGAATGGGTCAGGTCGGGTCTACTCGACCTAAACCCGATTACATTTAAGTCTCATTATTTATTTAAAATTAAAATTTAATAATTAGAAACTATTGCACTATTTTTTAAAATTTAAAATCTAATAATTAGAAACCAAGGTTTAAAAAACCGTTGAGTTGAACCGGACTCACCCGGTTCGACTCCGAAATCGCCACCGGACGAGCCGGTTCCGCACATAAAACGGGAATCGCCCTTGTCTAGAGAGAACCGGGCGATTCCCGATAGTAGACTCGAGATTCCGTCCGAGTCAGACTGAGTCACCCGGAAGAACACGGGCTGCACAGTGTTCTTCACGGGATTTCGATTTTTTTGTCATTTTGTGATCGATTTTCAACGTTTTCAGCCTTATGAACGAATCTTACAGGCTTTAATTCAAATTTCGAATAATTTTCATTCAATAAAACGAATTAAAACTACCGTTTTTTATCAACAAATTTGGATTGAAGAGTGAGTTCTAGCGTTTCTGCCATTACAGTGATTTCAATCGAAATAAAGTTTCATTTTTTGTAAAATTTCAGGCTGAGTGATTGTAAGAGTGTTGATCAGAATTTTGTGTTCATAATTTGTGATTATCTTGGAGGAATACATATCAATTTTGAGTTCGAAGGAAAGGATGCATGAAGAACAGGTAAAAACTCTGTTTTTTTTTTTTTTTCGCCCATGCGTCAAATCCAGTCAATATTTTACAAATCATGTATTAAATTTATAGGGTTTTGATTCTTTGTAGTGTGGTTTATCATTAGATATATTCAATTTGATTATATTAATTCAATTTGAGTTGGATTTTATAGAAAATAAGAGTGATGTCTGTTAAAAAATAGTGGACTGTTTTTTTTTTTTCCCGCCATTTTCACAATTTCAGTAAATATTTTACAAAGAATGTGTTAAATTTATAGGGTTTTGATTCGTTATAGTGTTGTTTATCATCTCATGTATTCAATTTTATCTGATTTATTCAATCTGAGATTTATTTTTGAGATTGAATGACTGATGTATGTGAAGAACTGCGTTTTATTATTTTTTCTTCAATTCAATCGATTTTATTTAATGTTTTGATAATAATGTGTTAATATTATAAGGCTTTGATTCCTTATAGTGTTGTTTATCAAAACATGTATTAAATTTGATGTAATTTATTCGAGTTGAGGTGGATTTTTTAGTTGGAATGACTGATGTTAGGTTGGTCTGTGAAGAACTAGGTTTTTTTTTTTTTCATGATCAATTTTTTTGAGAAATCGTGATTTTTCAAAAAATTATTTTTGATTATCATGAGGAATTAAACAATATTTTTTAATTTTTATTGTTAAATTTTTAGTTCAAAAAATTGCATGTTGATAGATTATTTATGCAAAAAAATACATGTTATTATATTTTTAATGCAAAACTGTATTTTTTAATTTATTATTAATGCAAAAAAATACATTAACAAATACATATTGTTAAACTGTATTGTATTTTTAATGCAGTTTTGCATTAAAAAAGTATTTTTAATTTTTTAAAATTTTAATACAAAAAATACATGTTGTTAAACTGCATCATCGGGAGGAATTAAAGTGAATATAATTTTAAAAAAATCGTGGCATGTTGTTATATTTTTAATGCAAAACTGTATTATTTAATTTGTTGTTAATGAAAAAAAATACATTAACAAATACATGTTGTTAAACTGTATTATATTTTTAATGCAGTTTTGCATTAAAAAAGTTTTTTTAATTTTTATAATTTTTAATGCAAAAAATGCATGTTGTTAAACTGTATTATCATGAGGAATTGAAGTGAATATCATTGTAAAATATCATGTATGATAATTATATTAGCTTGCAAATATCAATTTTATTATTAAATTTTTAATACAGAAAATGTATGTTCTTGATAATTGAGTTGTATGCATGTTTGGAGCTTGCTTTTTTTATTATATTATCTTGCATATTTGTAATTAAGATATATGAATATTTGGCATGTGTGACTTATACAGATTTTTTCTCTAGACTTGCCAGGAATTCTCGAACTAAGATGGATCCAGGTTATCCCCTCGCTAATATTTTGTTCATTCATATATTTAATCTTATGAATGTTCTTGCCCTTACAATACTTTTTGCACTTTAATCCAGCTGAATAGTGGGAGATATATGATACTGATGCACCTCACCTAAAGATGATAGCAATCAATGTGCTCTCCCAGACATGTTCTGCTACTGCCTGTGAGCGCAACTGGAGTATGTTCCAATGGTTGCACACTACTAGGAGGAATCGACTCGCTTCGGAAAAGCTTCATAAACTAGTATACATTCATTATAACTTAAAACTCCAAGAGCGACAAATAAGAAGGAAGCTTAAAGACTATGGCTCGATAGACTTAGACACAATATTTGTCACAGACACAGCAGACCAATGGGTAGTAGAAAAGGAGGAGCCAGTGTTGCACAAGAGAGCGTTCCTTGAGGCTATCGATGAGGAAGATCTTGAAGAAGGTGATGAGCAGCATGAAAGAGGAAGCGGTCAGCCAACGTATCCACAATTCGTTCGAGATGTTGGTGATATTGCACATAATGAGAGAGAATGGGAAGGGGGTCTAAGGGAAAATAAGAGAGATGATGATTCTGAGGCAACCCTATCCCAGCCATATTGTTCACATATCGAGTCCCAATAGCAACAATGTAGGGATGAGCACGATAGTGTAGGTGAGCATGAAGGATGGACAAGCTTCGGGGATTTTGGATTGGGAACACAACAGAACACTAACACTCAGGGATTTGGGTACAGTTAGACGCCTGCTAATATCGATGATTCGTTTTTAGATTGAATAAATGAATTGTCAAACGAATTCAATCAATGGCACCAGCGTGACCAAGAAGAAGAACGACGTCGTATGTTATTTTATTTTTAGATCGTATGTTACTAATTGTATGCTTTATTGTAGTCCATGTATGTTGATATACTTATTCCATGATAATTCTATGTTTATCCTTTTGTGTGATATAAATTAAATGATAAATAGTAGTTCATGTAGGGAAAGAACATATCAATATTCGCATATTCATGCAAAGAAATGAGAATTCTTAATGGAGTACCCTCATTTCTTATTGAATTTCTAAAAAACAATATTTATAATGAATTTTAATGATTTTTTCGGATTTTTTTGAAGCTTTAATCTGATCGATTCAGCCGAATCCCGATCCGAATCGTCGATTCGTCGATCCAAATCGATTTTTGAGGTGCCCGATCCGGATCATCGATTCGCTTTTTAAACCATTGTTAGAAACTATATGTTCTTGCACTTGCTCACTCAATATTTCTTGTAGGGTGTGGTTTCTATATGGTTGTAATTTTAAACAGTTCAATTAAAATGTACCTCCAAATTTTATTATAAAAATGAAATTTTGGTATAAATAATTTTTTGAATTATCTCAAATCAAGTAGATCTATAAACATATGAAAATTTTGAAAATGAATGGTATTTTTTACTATATTCATACATCTCATTATAGAGACGAACAATTAGGGGGTTTTTTTAGCATTAAAATAATTTTTTCCGGTGGATTTTTGAAGTGCATCAATACTCCTACATTTTCAGGTATAAACTTTTTCCTTTCTTGTGACACGCTCTTTCTCTCTCTCTCAACTTGAGCAACACCCTACATTTACTACTGTCTTAAATTCTTTAATCATTAACTGACATTGGTCCACGTAACTCTTTGGCAGGTACGTTTCTTGACTTTTATTTATTCGACCTGGTTTCTATGCGGCCAAGCCCGCATGTATAGAAACGCGGGCTTTTAAATAAATTTATTTTTGAGATGAATTTTAAGACTTAATTTTTTAAAGCAAATAATCTTTAACATGAATATCATGAATATGAAAAAATAAATAAATTTAAAAATAATAAATTAAAAAAAAAGCATTTGGACTTTTAATTGCCATATTGTTTTAAGATGGAACGCCTATTTGCATCCATCTTTACACTTTTTCTGAATTGCATATGTAGAAATGCTGTCTAGCCCACATCAAACAGTTTTCCTTATTTGTACTCTGTTTGTCCTGATATATAGATATATATTTCATACGTCCTGCAAACAAAATTGATCGGTTCTTCCATGGCTCCTACTCCTACACCCTCTGGATTTTGTAAGGGTTTAACCTTCTCTCTCTTCTTCATCCATGTGATTGCCTCTCCCCCATTTGCCTGTGACCAATCCAACCCTTCCACATCCTCCTTCAAATTTTGCACAACTTCTCTCTCTATCAATGAGAGGGTGTGGGACTTGATCTCTCACCTCACTCTAGAAGAGAAAGTCTCTCAGCTAGTTAACACTGCTCCTGCAATTTCAAGGCTTGGTATCCCAAGCTATCAATGGTGGTCTGAATCTCTTCATGGTGTCTCAAACATTGGGCCTGGGATCCGATTCAATGGCACCATTCGCTCTGCAACAAGTTTCCCTCAAGTCATTCTCACGGCTTCTTCTTTTAACAGAGAGATCTGGTACCAAATCGGACAGGTATAAGACTCATTCTCTCTCTAGCTCTTTATTTTATTTTCAAAGTTGGGTCTCAAAACCTCAAGCTTTCAACAGTAATGCTCCCCACTTGAGCCCTGGGCAACACTTTATTTCTCTTTTCTTGTTGGGGTGACCGGAAATTGTTTTCAGGCGGCCGGAAAAGAGGCGAGAGCAATATACAACGCTGGACAAGCTAATGGATTAACATTCTGGGCGCCAAATATCAATATCTTTAGGGACCCAAGATGGGGTAGAGGGCAAGAAACACCAGGAGAAGATCCCACTGTAACAGGAAAATACGCAGTGGCATATGTGAGGGGTTTACAGGGTGATTCCATTGATGGGTCCAGAGGGCCTACGGTTCGATTGAGGGCTTCGGCTTGTTGTAAACACTTAACGGCTTATGATTTGGATAAATGGGAAGGGACCACGCGTTATACGTTCAACGCCGCTGTGAGTTTGGATTTTTCTTTCCTTCCTCTCTGTCTCTTCACATTTACAGTCCTATAAATAAAGGTTTGTTTATTCTCTCTTTTCACATTTACAGTCCTCTAAATAAAGGTTTTTTGACAAATCAATGGAATTAGTATTTGTTTCTCTACATTCTGTGTAGGGGGAGAAATTAACAACCGAATTGTGCTTTTTTAGTCACACACACAAACTCTCTCTCTGATGAATTTTTTCATCAAAAGTTCTACTGATTACTGGCTCTGACGTAATTTACTTGGTGGCCTCTTTTGCTCTGATTTTACAGTGGTTTTGGTACACTAAATAAAGGTATTCATCTCTGTTTCCCACGTGTAGGCAGAAGGATTAGCACCCAAATTGTGCTCTTCATATAGTATCTGATGACTAATTTTCATGAAAATTTCTTTATTGAAAATTAATTTTCATTAAAAATTTATTCTGACTAGTAATTCTCATTATATTTGGACTACTTGTGTTACAGTCACCTCTCTCTTAAGAGATTTTTCATTGCATCTTTCTTCTCTGTCCTGAACTCCTGATAAGCGATTTCACAGAGTCGGTTTTTTGGGTGAATAAGTGGTTTCACTATGTCTTGATATGTGGGTTATTCATGTTTGTGCACAAAATGGTACTGATTCCTCTCTCTCTTGTTTTTGTCAGGTTTCTTCACAGGATTTAGCAGATACTTATCAGCCACCATTCCAAAGGTGCGTGGAAGAAGGGCATGCGAGTGGGATAATGTGTGCATATAATCGTGTTAATGGTGTTCCCAATTGCGCCGATTACGACCTCCTTACCAAAACCGCAAGATCACGTTGGGGTTTTTACGGGTAAAACGATCAAATATCTTGGTTTCTCTTTTTCTCTCTCTTTATCTATATGGACTTGTTATATCATTGCCATGGCCTTAAATTTTTTTCCTGTTTCTTTTATATCTCCCGCCTTTACATCAAATCTCAAGAAAGAGTGCAGTAGAGATGAGAGTGTTGAGATTGATGAGTGTCGAGATTGATGGTCAAGATAAGAATGGATATAATTCAAAATGAATACATTCGGAAAAATTTATGTATGGCAACAATCGGCGATGAGATTAAAGAGAGTAGACTTGGATGATTTGGCCATGTGTGCCACAATCCCAATATAATAGGTACAAGTTAGTTCAAGTGGAAGGTTAAAAAAAAAGCGGGGTAAGCCCACAAAGACATATAGTTTCAAGTAATGAAAAATGATATTGAGACTTATGGCTTCATCTTCATAAAACAGATTCGTGTAGATGACCCCAATTAAATTAATTGAGAAAAATCTTTGACGACGATGATGATCTCTCCTCCCTCTCCCATATATTTCTTCTTTTTATTTATTTATTTCAATGATGATCTCTCCTCCTTCTCCCATATATTTCTTCTTTTTATTTATTTATTTCCTTTATGTCCCTCAAGAGTTTGTGTTCTCTCGAATTTAGTCGATGTGCTAATTCATGAATAGTAATACTATGTGGTTACCTCCTTGGGTAGTTGAATCCCCACATAACACCCACATTTAGCAAAGAAAATTAGTTCACCGCCCATGATGCATGAGTGTAAAGAGAGATGATTGTATTTTGGGAAAGGGTAAAAGACTACTTAAAAAAAAAAAAAAAAAAAGTAAAAGAGGGGATCATAAATTTCTTCTTTTGGAGTTAACGTTGAATTGAATTTAAGTAGAGAAATGCATATTTTAGGAGTATTTGGATTCGATTTCATGAAAGAAGGCGATTTATTTGAAGGGTGTGGTTTATATAAGGCCGAGGCCCTAAACAATCAAAGGAGGCACATTTTCAAATAATGTCGAAATATATTCTTACAGTATAAGAAATCTTTATGATGACTTAAAAATTTATTTCCATATTTAATTATAAAATTTAAAATTAAAATATAGTATAGATCGAGCAGATCTATAAACACTTGAAAATTAATGATTTAGATAATATATTACAAGATGCATTATTTCTAAGACTTAGAAATTTATTTTTTCTCATGTTCAGACATCTTGAGGTTGAGATGGTCAAATTGAGGGTTTTTCAGCATCGAAATAATATTTTCTAATGGATTTTTGAGGTGCCCTTAATTTGATTGTTTAGGGCGCCTCACCCTTATATAAACTTTTCCCATATTTGAATCCTTTCTTAATGGGCTTGAATTTTCATTTTCAAATCTCATTAAATAAGGTGACAGATTTGGATGGGATTAAATTAATCGAAGTAAAAGGTAACTTGGTGAAGAAAATTAGTTGAAGATTGGGATTGGTAAGATATAAATGAAAGGCTCAGACGACACACACACAAAACATTTAAGGCAATTAGAAGGTCCTACATAAACACACGGAAATTTATCAAAATATGTCCGTCTTATTGGTTATTTAGCAATTTCCCATTATTAACTATTCTTGTATTACAAATTTTTTTAAATAAAAATTAAATGAAATATATGGGTTAAGTAGCTCATCTCTTATATTTATTTTGATAAATTTCACTTAATTTTTTTTCTCTTGTTGGTATGATTTAATGAATGTAAATATTTTGATTGATTAAATTAGGTATATCACCTCTGATTGCGACGCGGTTGGGATAATCCATGACTCTCAGAGCTATGCTGCAACCCCTGAAGATGCCGTTGGCGATGTCCTCCGAGCTGGTAACTTCGCTTTTAAAATTTGGGAAACTGGGGGAACATCTTGTGATCTATTGAACGCTTAAAGCTTCTTATCAATTTTCTTTATATTTTGCTGAAGCTCTTCTTCTCTGAACCAAAATGTTTAGAGAAAAGGTTGGTATGTATTCTCAATGAGGGGATCACACTAAAATTTACTTTATTGAGAAAACCAAAATACCAAAATGCCTCACATGGAACAAATCTGACATTGTTTTGGTAGTTTTCAAGCATGAGGTGATCACTAAGCTGTGTTGAAATTTCACAGTATTCACAATTCTAAAATAAACCAATATCCTTTAATCCCATTCTGTCATAATACCCACAGTCCATCTACTCACTATGTAAAATCCAGACAGAGGTCTAATGAAATTTTGCACAAAAATGAAAAAATGACCAAACTGCCTTTTTTTTGGCGCAATATCCAGGCATGGATGTCAACTGTGGAAGCTACATGCAGCAGCATACCATGTCTGCAATTCAACAGGGGAAAGCAAAAGAATCAGATGTAAACAGAGCCCTTCACCATCTTTTCTCAATAAGGATTAGGTTAGGCCTTTTTGATGGGAACCCAACAAAGCTACCTGATGGTAATATTGGGCCGAACATTGTATGTTCAAATGAACACCAGTACTTAGCTCTCCAAGCAGCTCGAGAAGGGATCGTTTTGTTAAAGAATTCTCCCAAGGTTCTTCCTCTCTCTAAAAATGCGATCAAATCGTTCGCTGTTATCGGCCCAAATGCAAACAACCCACAAACCCTTTTGGGGAATTATGCTGGTATCAAGTCTTATGGTCTCATGTTATGATCGTGTCTGCATATATGGTGTGTGTGTGTGTGATCTTCTTCTCCCTCTCTCTTTTCTCTACCCCAAAATTCAGGGCTCCACTTTATTTTCCCAGGTTGCTAGCCCATGGGAAAATATACCATAATTAATGGAGTAGCACTCCTAAGGGAATTTCTTCATTTTGGATTAGACAGATCAATTATTTCTTTTCCTATGTTATACTGATTCTCCCTCCTGTCATGCCATCATTCAGTCTAGCTTATCCTAGCAACTTATCAACCTAAATTATATTTCACAGGACCGCCCTGTAACATTCTTTCACCCCTTCAAGCTCTACAAAGATATGTAAAACACACACAATTCGCACATGGATGCGACTTGGTTGCTTGCACCTCAGAAGCATTGATCGACGAAGCTGTGAATGTAGCAAGAGCGGCAGATCATGTGGTTTTGGTGATGGGTTTGGATCAAAGCCAAGAGAGAGAGGAGTTGGATAGAGTGAGCCTTAGCCTTCCAGGTCACCAAGAGAGGTTGATTACCATGGTTTCTCAGGCTGCAAAGAAGCCGGTGGTGCTGGTGCTTTTGTGTGGTGGACCGGTGGATGTGTCTTTTGCGAAGCGTAATTCGAAGATTGGAGCCATGGTTTGGGCTGGTTATCCTGGTGAAGCAGGGGGGACTGCCCTTGCTGAGATCATCTTTGGTGAACATAATCCAGGTAATGTGTGTGTGTGCGTGCTATTTGAGGTGGGGTCTGTGTGCAAGAGAGAGAGAGAGAGAGAGAGAGTCCATTAACACTCCCATGTGGGGATTTGTTTGGTTCTAATTCCCTGGTTGGAATTTTCTTGCAGGGGGTAAATTGCCCATGACCTGGTACCCCGAAGAATTTACCAAGATCCCAATGACCAACATGAGGATGCGCCCTGACCTGAATTCTGGCTATCCAGGCCGCACATACCGCTTCTACAGGGGCCGAGAGGTTTTTCGATACGGCCATGGCCTGAGCTACTCAACCTACTCGTATGAGTTTCTCTCTCCAGCTATCACCCCACTTTACCTGAACCTCTCTCTCTATAGAGACCCCTCTCTCTCTAACCAAGACTCTGAGCATTTAATCTATGATATTGATCAGTTGGGTAGTGAAGCCTGTGATCAAGTTCAGTTCTCGACAACAGTTCGAGTGAGAAACTCGGGCCAAATGGATGGTCAACATGTTGTATTACTGTTTTCGCGGCCTCCTGTTGTGAGCAATGATGCTCCAAAGAGGCAATTGGTGGATTTTAAGAGTGTCTATTTGAAGGCAGGGGAGATGAGGGAGGTTCATTTTGAGCTGAGACCATGTGAGCACTTTGCTGGGACCTTAGAGGATGGGAGGAGGGTTTTTGAGGGGGGCCCTCATTACCTCATGGTTGGCAATGTGGAGAGGCTGGTTATTCTCGTGGCTTGAGATGGAGGGAAATAGGATTTGAAAATTTGAAGTTCTTATGCTTTGTCATTTATAAGGGTGTGGTTTGCATGAGGTTGCACCCTTAAATAATCATATTAAGGTGCACTTTCAAACTTTGTCATGAGCTGAAATTTTATAAATTTAAAAAATGATTCAAATCAAGTAGATCTATAAATCGAAAATCTTGTCTAGATATTGTGTTGCAAGATGTGTACTATTTTTTGGATTTGAATCCGTATTTTTTTCTCCATATCCATATGTCAAGATGATCAAAAAGATATTTTTCCCACATCAAAACAACCTTCCTCCAAAGGTTTTAGAGATGCACCTTAAATCAAGGTTTTAAGTAATCGACTTTATATAATCTTTTTCCTATAAATAAAGAACAATAGCTTATCCTCGCCACCGTTGGCAGTTTTCTTGGAGTGATGTTTCTGTAAGTAAAAGAACGAAACAACATTTTTTTGAGCTCTTATTTGTTGCAGATTTTAACAATTGAGCTCTAACATGTTGCGCAGTTTTTACTTGCCAAAGGTTAGAGTCTTCGCACACCAGGTAAGTTTTCAAATGCTTTGATAGCACATCACTAACAGTCCCATGTCATCAACAAACGGTTGGGATGCAATTCTTCGCATCAAAATATGGCCCATGAGTCGCCAGAGAACTGTGTGAGCAAGGTGACTCTAGTGGACCGTATGAATTGGACAGGTAGCGCTTTATACGCATCTCTCATTTTGGAGAGAAGTGTTCAAAGTGACTACGATTCGAATGTCGTATTATAGAAAAGCTTTAGCTACTCATGGATGAACTCTCATTTCTTATATAAGGATTTCTAATTAATTGATAAACCCCAAAAAATACCCCATGATTTTTTTAACCCAAAATTTTGCAGACCTACCTAGCGATCAATTCAACAAAAAAGAAAAGGAAAAAATAATTATGACTCTTAAAACTGTATTGCAGAAAAGCTCACTCGTATTTGTAGCATCACAAGCAAAGCTCCTATGAGTGTTGTTTTTGGCAAAAGATCTTATTTATTAGTAAGTTTTTTTGGTTGCAAACCATCTCCTGTCCAAAGATGTTCTCACAGAAAAGATTCGAAGAGCTTATTAACGAGCACTTGAAAGAAAGCAAGATCTAGGGGTGGCAACAGGTCGGTTCAGGTCCAGGTCTGGACGAGCACTAGAAAGAAAACAAGATGACAGGATCCTATTCATATAATTGGCTTACACTTGTGTATACAAGAAACCGATGAGAGTTCTCTTTCAGATGCATTAAGAACTCCATTTATCCCCGATATCTAAAAGTCCAAGAGTCCTTATGCAGATATGCCCAATTCAACTTTATACGAAACCACCACAACTTTTACAAATGCATAATCGGTTATAGAAAAGTTCTCGAAAATCCATAGCAAGGATCAGTCCTGCTAAGGAGGAGAGAGAGCAACAAAAATGCACATTTCATATGGATAGTATGTACATAAATCAAACCTTTCAGTTCATTAATCAAATTCTGCGAGCATAGGACACAAAATTTGATCGATCATATTTTTGAAAGAAAAAAAACCATTGAGAAGCTGCCGAGAAATATTGGAAGGTATACCCTGTCTATATTATATAGTCCAATGGAAATGGAACACAATTTCCATTGGGCTCATGACCATCCAACAAAATGATGGACGATTATAGGAGTGAGAGGTACCAATTATTGGGGTCATGTCCTGCTCTAGGAGTTTGCCCTCTCCATCACCATCTATCTTTTCGGAAAACAGTCATGACCTCAACCATGGTACCTTGGCCTGCACACTCTCACTTTTCATATTTCTTGGGCAGTAGCTCAGCTGCCCAAAGAACGATTTTTCCAATCAAAACTACAAGTTACTGCTCAGTCCATTCTCTTGGCTCCCTCTTAGAATAAGTAAGATTGCTTTCACAATGGCTCCTCTTATAATCATTAATTTTGCTTTCACAATAATTTAGGTCGAACTCTTATCAGAAAGGCAAAGTGACCTACAGTAATAATGATACAATATATGAAAGAGAAATTAAATGGTTTGTACATGCCGGGAAAAAAAACATTGGCTATAAAAAGTATGTTAAATGAATCTATGCGATAACTTAGCTCCACTCTCAAAAAACGATTACCAGATTTTCTCGACCAATTTCAGGCCAAAGCTATTCCATTGCATACAGAAAAGGGGCCACACCAGGAAAATGAATTTCAGCTGAATTTCCCAATCTCCATTTTCTTCTTGATTGCTCGTTGGCCATGGTATATGAATGAATCAATTATACCAGAAACAGTGAAAATACCTGAACACAAGCAGAGAGAAATGTACGTGTTAATTCAAATAAAAGCATGAATTTTCCTATATGATTCTTTTGTTTTTCAAGGGAAGAGACTCAATATAATAATGAGCATTTCTTTCCAGGCGATGCCTAAAAGTTGAGGAGTGCTATAATGCTACTCAATCACATTAACAATGACCTTTTAAGTCCAGTAAATGATCCACAAACAATTGACTTAAAAGGTCCAGCAAATGACCTTTAAGCAATAGAAAGTACTATGGGTTCACTTGTAATATATCAGCAAGAAAAGCAACACACCCCAAATAAAGTAAATAATCATAACATCAAGGGTACCTCCAACTATAGCACAAACATTTGTCAGGAAGTGCAAGAACGAAACGTGCGTCTCCACAAAAGTCACCTACAAAACAAAATAGTTCGTGTTTAGTTTGTAGAGAATATTTTGGAAGAAATATGAACTGGTTCAGGGTACTTTCATGGACTTAAAAGTGAATAGAAGAGTTCATCAACAGAGGAAATGCACAGAATAAGTCCTATTTCACGAAGAAAAGAAAGCATCAGCACTAAGTTCTAGATGCATTCATTGTTCTCTTAAGCACCAGCCTAGCACTACAAGGAAGCAAGTGGGCAGCATCTGCAAAATAATTGATCCTTCTCCAAGAAGGCGCTAGACATCCACAATAAAATAAGAAACACGGCTTACTAGGGAATTATGTAACTCCCAACATATGTTGCCTCTGAGAACTGTGTCACAAACTAAAGGGGGCGAAAACATGCTTAATCTTTCCACCCTTCTTCACATCACATAGAATTAGGGATATTGGAATAAACAATGCTATCATGGTTACATGTGAAGATCTCATCCTAAATGGTCAGCCACTAGTAGACAGACATGAACTCAGCACACTACTCTCCGGTGATGGCATCCACTTAACAGATACATGAGATGCTCACAGGCACAATTTGATCATGGAAACCCCCTTCCATAACTCAAAATCCATGAAAACCCCCTAAATATTCCAGCATTTGCCAATCTATCTCAAAGGAATAAGACTCCACTTGAACAATCTAGCATTTCACCAGCTCTAAGACCACCTTCTCCCCGCCTGCACCCCCCAACCACATCCTCACCTCTTCAAAGTCCAGACATTCTTGGGTTTGGAACCTCCTGATACATGCTAATCTGAAAATACCAAGAACCTTAAGCACAAAGACCCTTCACAAACCAAACACCCCAACCCCAATCCCAGCAGCGTCATTCCTTACATCCAAAAAATATAAAATAAAAAAGGAAACCCAATTGGAGAAAATACTGGATCATCACAATAATCATCATCAGAGCCTTTTCCCAACTATTTGGGGTTGCCACACAAATCCTGGTCTGCTATTCTACTCTATCAAGGGCTATACCTTTAGTGAGGCCATAAGTCTCAATATTTTTTCTTACTACTTCCAACCATGTCCTTTGGGCACCCCTTGCCCTTTTGGAGTCTTTTAGTTGAACGAACTCATACCTCCTAACATATGTAGTACTGGGTTTGCGCTGCACATGTCTAACCCGCCGAAGTCTACATTCTCTCATCTTATCGCCTATTGGAGCCACACCTAAGTTTTTTAAATATATTAATTTCGAATTGTATCCCTGGTTTTCTTGCCACTCATCCATCTCAACATCCTTATCTCAGCTGCATTCATCCTATTGGTATATTGTTTCTTGACCGCCCAACAATGTAGCCCATAAAGCAAAGCTGGTCTCACAGCTGTTCTATAGAAATTCCCCTTCAGCTTTATTAGTATGTGGCGATCACATAAAACTCCGATTGTACATCTCTACTTTGCCCACTCAGCTCTGATGCTATGTGTGATGTCTTCATCAATCTCTCTATTTTCTTGGATTATTGACCCAAGATATCAAAAAGGCATTCTTTTTGGTATTTCTTGGCTGTCAATCTCAACTACTTCCTTGTATCTACTCCTATTATTACTAAACTTGTATTCCATCCATATACTCTGTCTTAGTCCAGCTAATTTTAAAACTTTTAGATTCTAGAACATCCCTCTAAAGTTCTAACTTTGTGTTGACGTAGCTTAGGGTTCGATCAATCAAAACTATGACATCCACGAACAGCATACACTATGGTACCTCATCTTGTAGGTGCCTAGTTAATTCGTCCATAACTAAGACAAATAGGTATGGACTCAATGTTGACCCCTGATGTAGACATATCATTACTAAATCTTGTCTTTCTACCAGTTGCTCGTACAATAGTTAGCACTCCCTTGTATAATCTCTCACCAAGTCGATATAGCATCTGGGGATTCATTTCTTTTCCAATCCCCACTAAATTAAATCTCGAGGCACTCTATATTAAGGCTTCATTTACATTAATAAAGATCATGTGGAGGTCTTTTCCCTTCGCCACACACTTCTCACTCAGTTGTTTAAGTAGGAAATTAGCCTCAATCGTTGATCCCTGGCATAAAACCGAATTGATTTTATGATATACTTGTTTCATGCCTTAGTTGCTTCTCAATCACTCTCCCTCATAAGTTTAATCCCTCAATAGTTTGCACGGTTCCGTATATCTCATTTGTTCTTCTAAATAGGTACTACAATACTTTTTATCCATTCGTTTGGCATTTTCTTTGTTCTCAACACCTTGCTAAACTTGGTTAGCCAATGAATGCTGATCTCCCCTATGCACTTCTAAACCTCTATCAGGATACCATATGCTCCTAAAGCCATTCCTATCTTCATCATCTTCAAAGCTTCTTTCACTTCCGATATCCTAATCTTACAAGTGTATCTATGGCCTAGGCCTTCATTTATGCCTACAGTTTCTTCTATCGCCATGTTCCTATTTTGTTTTTCATTTAATAATTTTTTAAAATAAACTCTCCACGTTTCGTTGACCTCTTTATCTTTCACCAAGACCATTTGATCCTCACTCCTAATGCATTTAATATGGTCTAGATCCCTATATTTTTTCTCTCATTTATACTAATTTGAAGAATCTTTTTCACCTTTTCTTGTTCCCAATTTAATGTATAAATTATCATATGCCTTAAATTTAGCTTTATTATTTGTTTAGCACTTTTCCATAGTTTTAAAAAGCGGACCGCCCAACGCCTAGGCGGTCCAGAAGGCCTGGGCGATGGCCAAACTAGGCGGATATCCCTGGGCGCCTGCCTGAGCGCCTGTGCACCTGCCCAGGGCCGACACCCTGGCCAGGGGAGGAAATGTGGCTCTTTGAGGGTATTTTTGGGTCATTTTTTTAATACTAAAGGGGTAAAATTGTAGGTTTTAGGTTCATTTGAAACCTAACACCCATTTGAGGCTATTTTAGAGAGATAAAACCCCAAAAAGAAAAAAAAAATCTACTAGACAACCCAGGTTCTGGGCGCCGGCCTAGGCGTTGGGCGGCCTGAACCCCACTGACCGCCTAGGTGCCGCCTAGTGCTTTTTGAAACACTGCATTTTTCTTAGCATTTTTATATTCTTCTAAGTTTTGATTAGTTCTATTACATTACAAAGTTTTATAACATGATCGTTTTTTGCTAATGGCCTTTTGAACCTCATCACTCCACCACCAAGTTTCCTTATTGCAATTTCTTTTCCCTATAGTTTCTACTAAAACGTCTTTTGCCACTTTCTTAATACAGTCAGCTATCTCATTCCACATAACATTGACTTCATGTTCAGAGTTCCATTTTTCTTTTTTAACTAATTTGACATAAGTCTATTTTTTCATTTCTTAAAATCCACTACCTAGTACTTGGATACCTATTAATTTCACCCATTCTCTTCCATCTCTTTATGCAAATGTCCATAACCACGAGCCTACATTGCGTAGTCAAACTCTCTCTTGGGATAACCATACAATCTTTACATGATTGTCGATCTACCTCTTTAATTAGGAAGAAGTCTATTTGGCTTTTATATGATTCACTTTATTGGTTATTAAATATTCATCTCGCTTTTTGTTCCCAGATAAGCCAATGAAACCAATTATGCTTCTTGTTCCTCTATATCATTTGCTTAAAACTAGCAATATTTAACAGCCAAATATTAATATCACCACAAATGACATTAAGTCTCATACGATCACAATAACTAGAATTTCAACATTCTTTCAGGAGACACACCTTAATTGGAGAGAGGTCATAAAAGAAGAAAACTCCAGGAAGAGTTTGACCATGACCAAATTCTGAATTCCGGAAGTGCTCAGTAACCGAAAACTGCATGTCCAACAGCAAGTTAATACAAATTTTTTATCATAAAGTCTACAAATTTGCATTTTGGAATCATAACTCAACCTGATTTGACTGGATGGTATTCCCCTTGATGTCAGTGTAGACAGTAGGAACCACCTGAGCAAGTACACCACAAACATACATGAACTTCCTGAATCATAGCCCTTCAGAACAGCTACTGATAAAACATTGAATAGATCATAAAGGAACTTATATCACAAGCTACTCATTCTAAATACACGTCAGATAATCCTTCCAGAATAAGAAAAATATTGCTAAAACAATCTACAACTAAAAGGTCTGATTCACCTTCCATGGTATGCTATGATAAACTCTAGATGGTTACAAACTACCAAACATAATAAAAAGATGCAAGAAAAGGAAAATGCTAACACCGACCTTTATGAAGTACTGGTACATTCCAGATGGTGCTTTTTGCTCCCAATGAACCCTGGAAGTTCCAGAAATTAGGACCAGGTTGTTACATATAAACATTCAGGTAAGTTGCACAGAGAGATCCAAGTTAGGTGATTGGTGCAGCTTACCCATCAAGAGGATTGACTGCACCCGGAAAATAATCTCCAAAAGCCAGTCGATTTATTTTGTGGCTTATCTATATCATACAAAGCAGTTAGAAAAGACATCCTAAAAATCAATAAACAAACTGGATAACCACCAAGAAGATAAAGGCTTACGATACTCAAAGGGGGAAAAGAAAACCCTGCAACATAAAAATTTGAAGTCAAGGATAACATGTGAATACTCACATTAAAATTGTCTTTCTGAAATGCCAATAAATCATGCACATGAATATGTGATTGTTGGAAGCTTTTCCCAGGAGCGAAATGAAAATTTCCAGCAACCTTATTCACTTCCAGGAACCCATAGATGTTGCATCCTTCACCATCTTCCTCTTTAATCCTTTGGAGAAAACCCTCTCTTTTACACTGGAGCCCCAATATATGTAAGTTAAAATCATCAGCAGTAGCATAAATCTTACTTCATATATATAATGACTAGTAATTGAATATGCCACGAGTCCATTTTATGGTAGGGGCCCAAATCCCACTGACATACCACTTTTTTCTCACCAAAGGATAGGGGTCCAAATCCCGACTGACTTACAACTTGAGAATGACCTGAGGCATTGGCGGTAGTATTGCCAAGCTCTATGGTGAGGTCTCTGAATCCATTCTCACCAAAAGGTAGGGGCCCAAATCCCCACTGATTTACCACTTTCTTTTAGGAAAAGAGCCTGGGCTTAAGTGGTTAGCGCTTGACGATTTGCAACGCTACATTCTAGGCTCAATTACTACCAGGGTAGGGGCCCTCTCCCACTGACTCACCCAAAAATAAAAAATTGCCACGAGCGTAGTTGGCATCTTACGTGAAATAAGGGTGATATAAGATATTACAGACACGTCAGTTTGACATATAAAACAGCAAGCTGTTGAATCATAGCTATAATAATGTTTTTTTCTTATTTGATGATCAGACATCCACATGCAACCTCATCATAGAGGAATACATTAAAGCACCACACAACACCAACACACCCAAACACCCACCTAGCCCAACCTTAAGAGCCAGCCCATAAACTTCTCTATAAATTTAGGCAACTAACAAAGCTCAGTCCAAATTCTAGGTTAAACCAGTAAAAGGCAAGATCAAATCTGAATTATGGCCCTCAGGCAGTTTCAGTTTTGGGTTGAATCAGCTGCTCACTGGTTGGTCTGGAATGAATAATCCAAACTATTTGTTTCTAGTATCAACTAGTCGAAGCCCAGTTCAGTTTTAAGGCTAAAAAATAGCTTTTTGGTCTTCTCTTTTTTATTAACTGTCCAGGTTGACCCACCCAGCCAGTTTTAGACCAGTTTTGGTGAGGATAACCAGACTAAGAAAGTTCAGATATGTGTTTATTTGACAACCATGGCAAAAATGTGGCATAAATACCACCAATTTCGGAAAAATGATATGTATGCTCCCCAAAGAACTTTCGGCAACCACAAATGTAGTCACATCAAGTCAGTCCATTGACTTTTTTAAAAGTTGAAATAACAACCTGCCAAAGTTCTGTAAGCTCTTAGAGCTCTTAGACCGTACCTCAATAATGGAAATTGATAGAGCCAACTAGAGATTACTAAATCAGAATATCTTTAAATTACCAATTGACTAGCTATCCAGAAACTATGTAAATGTCCCAACTTTTGGAACCAAGGGTTCAAATCTCCAATGAATTGCCCCACTTTCGTCTCTTTTTATGGCCTTTTTCTTTTCTTTTTTTCTCATGACTATTTAAATGAACATGGCACCATTTCAAGCCAGTGTTCAGTTAACTTCATAACAAAAAAAAACATTTCAAGCCAGTGTTCACAAACTCATCTGAGCCGACACGGACTGGGGGTGAGCGGCTGCCAAGCCTAGAGTTCCCTATAAGGTAATCAGGCGAGTACTGTACAAACTTCCCGAGTACTGTTCAAACTGAGGTGAGTCAGCCCTAGATTTTACAATACCTGGGTAAGATCTCGCTCGAGACTGTACAAGTCACAAAAAAAGAAGAAAAAGAAGCCCCCCCCCAGTTCTTATTTTCTTCGATTTTGACTAGAAGGGTGTGCGCTCTGAGCCCAATTTGATCCTACAGCTAGATATTCTCCTGACATATCTATAAGATACATTAAATTTGAAAAAAAAAATCAGATTTGATAGATTGTTTATATCAATAATTTCAAGCCTTGCCTGATTTTGGAAATTGCGATTTCTTGGCAAACAACAGTGAATCATCAACGAAATTTATTCCCTACAACTATTTTTATATTCTTCATCTCACCATAAGCTTGATTTTCACAAAAACAAGTAAAATAAAGGGATTTAAGAGAGTTGAAATTCGAATATACTATCCATCCGAAAGTTCAAGAGCTCAGATCTCCTAGATTCGAACTCAAAATTTAAAACTGCTTTGGGGATTTGGATTTGGGTTGTTTGAGTAAGCTTTGACAAAGATCGGAGACATCATTCCACACCAAGTGTAAAGAATATTGATCAGCCTAAAAAATTAAGTTAAAGTTCATTTTCTCAAATTCAAATAATATATTTATTCTTTAAATTCATATACTATTCTTACTAAATCAATTATAATTGATTTATAAGTAATTTTGTATGTATATAACCACTACTTTTCTTTTTCTTTTCTTTCAAATTTTATGATCTTCCTATTTTTCTTATTTCCCCCTCTTTTTTAACGGACTGATTGAGGGCATGGCCCTTGATAGAGCAGAATGACGAAATAGGATTCATGCAGCCGACCCCAAATACATGGGATAAGACTCAAGATTCCTACAATTGTACTAAAACCAAAAGAGCTGAGCAAAATAATGGAGTATTCTTCAAGATTTCACCTGATCAATCAAATCGGGATTTGTAAGACCCCAACCTTTTTTCCTATATGCTTCACGAACCTCTTCACATGAGTTACAACATTCATCATCAGACTGCAAAGAAAATTTTAATTTAAAATCAGAAGTTACACAAAGAGAAGCTCATAACAATTACTAACAATTAGCTAAAACAGAGATTTTAAAGGAGCAGCACCTAAGTGTTCACATCAAATATAACACAGAAGAGAAAACAATTCCCCAACAAAGTATGAAAAAGCGGAACGGAGATCGGAATTTATATTATTAACAGACAAATCTTACACAAAATTCCAGAGTAACAATCAAAGGAGAAACATGAAGAAAGAAAGGAACTTGAGACATAATATCATCAATTGTTGATTATAGTGATATCATATCTTGATTTTCTCTTTGATTTTCATGCATATGTTTTATTTATTTCTCTGGAAATATGTACATCATCAACAGCCAAATATTACATACCAAACACACTAAATTCCAGAGAAACAAAAAAAGCTTCAAATTAGAAAAATCAGATGACAGCAAGTGAAGACAAACACAATCTCATGCAAACCAAATAAAAGCATAGGATTCAATCCTTATCCATTCAAAGAATATTTAAAAGTATAGAAAGAATTATAGGCAACAAAAAGATATACCACCATGTATATCATTCAATAGCCTTCTTAGACATATCATATTGGCTGAATTACATTAAACTCAACTCAAACTTGATCTCCAAGCGGACATTCAAAGAAAATGTATACAAGCATTTATTTCTAGGAAGGAAAAACACGAAATATCTTAGCTAATTCCATTTGGGAAGGGCAGTTTTACCTCAATGCTAACCAGAACCAAGTTTGGAAAATATTTGCTCATTAAGGCCCCATTTGGATGGTCCAACAATTCCATTAAAAAAAGGGGTTAAGTGCAACGGATTAGCATAAAACTAATCGTAGATTAGTAACAATACCATGTGCTTTCCGTCTTTGCTCCTAAATGGGTGGGAAACCAAACAGCCGTATTTGTTAATAAATAGTCTGCCGAAACAGGCCTAAGAGCAACTGATTAGCATAAAACTACATAACTATAGATGAGATCCCAGTTCTCATAGGGGAGGACGTTCCTAGGAAGAAATCCCACATGACAGACAATGTTAAAACATAGAGTCAGTACTGCATATACGATAAAGTTCGAAAGTGTTATGACCAGCGTTTAAAAAATCGCCGAGTCGAACCGGACTCGCCCGGTTCGACTCGGATTTCACGAAAATGGACCGGATCGTTTCAAGAATCGGGAATCGTCCGGTTCTAGAGAGAACCGGACGATTCCGCACAGCGACTCGCCGATTCACTGTGCGGAATCGGCGAGTCCGTGAAGAACACGGGTTGCACAGTGTTCTTCACGGATTCTTTCAAATTTGTCATTTTTTGATCATTTTTTTTGTTTTTTTTGGCATGTGATCTGATTTGCAGGCTGTAAACAGCTTTATTCAGCTTTTTCAAGAATTAAATGGTGGAAAAATTGGTTGTTTTTGGATCACAAAAATTTCGGGGTTTAGGGTTTCCGCCTTTTCTGAAATTTCATGCCAAATAGGGCATGAATCTTTCAAAATTTGTAGGTATTTTGATCTTAAAGCTGTGAATCAAAACCTTTTGTTACTAATTTGTGATAATCGTTGAGAAAAACAGAGCTTTTTGGAGATTGAAGGCTTCGGTTCACAAAAACAGGTAAGAACTTTGGGTTTTTTTTTTTTTCCGCCATTTGATTTATTTCACGGCATATTTTGAACAAAATGAGTTCAATAATTAGGGTTTTCAATCTTTATTGTGTCTAGTATGATTTAAAATTTTCAATTTTACGTAATCTAGTCAATTACAGCAAGAAATTTGATATGAACAGTGAGATGTCTGCGGAACCAAATTCCGCTGTTTTTTTTTTTTTTTTCCGCCTTTTGATTTTGTTTTCATGATATATTAGAAATAATGTGTTAGAAATTTAGGTTTTTGATTCCTTATATTGTTGTTTATCAGAAAATATACTCACTTGGATGTAATTTATTCACTTAGAGGTGAATTTTACAGTTAAAATCGCTTATGTAAAACGAACTCTGTGAAGAACAATTTTTTTTTTTTTTTTTTGTAGCCCATAATAGAATTTTTTGTAATCCATGATCGAAATGTTTGTTTTTTTTTCTTGTAATCCATGATCGAATTTTATTTTTTATTTTTTATTTTTGTAACCCATGATAGAATTTTTTGTAATCCATGATCGAATGTTTTGTAATCCATGATCGAAATATTTGTTTTTTTTTGTAATCCATGATCGAATTTTTTGTTTTTTGTTTTTTATGTAACCCATGATAGAGTTTTTTGTAATCTATGATTGAATTTTTTGTTATCCATGATGTAAATGTTTTTTTCTTTTTTTGTAATCCACGATTGAATTTTTTGTTTTTTGTTTTTTTTTGTAATCCATGATCGAATTTTATGTAATCCATGATAGAATTTTTTGTAATCCATGATAGAATTTTCTGTAATCCATGATCGACTTTTTTGTAATCCATGATCGAAATGTTCGTTTTTTTTACTTGTAATCCATGATCGAATTTTTTGTTTTTTTTTTTTTTTTGTAACCCATGATTGAATTTTTTGTAATCCATGATCGAATTGTTTTTTTCTGTTCTTGTAATCCACGATCGAATTTTATGTTTTTTTATGTTTTTTTTTTTTTTTGTAATCCATGATCGAATTTTATGTAATCCATGATCGAATTTTTTGTAATCCATGATCGAATTTTTTGTAATCCATGATCGAATTTTTTGTAATCCATGATCGAATTTTTTGTAATCCATGATCAAATTTTTTGTAATCCATGATCGATTTTTTAGAAAATTTATGATTTTTTTTTTTTAATCCATGATCGAACTTTTTGAAAATTTGTTAATTTTTTTTTTTAATCCATGATCGAATTTTTTGAAAATTTGCTGTACTTTTTTTTTTTTATTTCTTTTTATCCATGATTGAATTTTTTGAAAAATGATGATTTTTCGAAAAGATGTGAAAATCGTGATAAAGTTTTGATTATCATGATGTATTAAACATTTAAACCCAATTTTTAATTTTTATTGTTTGAGTTTGCTGTAAATTCTTTTTTTTTTTTTCCATGATCGAATTTTTTGAAAAATGATGATTTTCCGAAAAGATGTGAAAATCGTGACAAGGTTTTAATTATCATGAGGTATTAAACCATATTTTAAATTTTTATTGTTAAAGTTTTTGTTGAAAAAATTGTATGTTGATGGATTATTTATGCAAAAAAATGCATGTTATTATATTTTCAATACAAAACTGTATTTTTTTTATCTGTTGTTCATGGATTTTTTAGTTGGAATGACTGATGTTAGCCGGCTCTTTGAAGAATTGTTTTTATTATTAATATTTTAATGCAAAAAATGTATGTTCTTGATAATTGAGTTGTAGCCATGTTTGGAGCTTGCATTTTGTATTATTCTAAATGTTTGTAATTGATATGTACGAAAATATTATTGTCCTTTTGCAATAACAAATAACAACGAATATGACTACATGAACTACCGCAACATATTATCACTACATATGGTAATTATTTTTCTTTTTGAACTGTCAGGTTAATTTAAACTTTTTACATCTTAAAACAGTTGAATCATGTCAAGATCTACAGAAGACCGTGCATGGCAACATGGGGTCAGACTTGATCCCAACAAGAAAGACAAAATTATTTGTAATTACTGTCAAAGAGTGATAAGTAGTGGGGTACATAGGTTCAAACAACACTTGGCAGGGGTTAAGGGAGAAGTTTCTGCATGCACTAGTGTCCCTAGTAATGTAAAAAAACAGATGGTGGCAATTCTTAATGCTAGCAAAGGTAAAAAAATTGCCAAACATAAGATGAATGAGGAGATAGCTAGTTTATATACACCATCAAGCAGGAATGATACAGAAGAGCAATATAATTATGACCTAGAAGAGCAATATAATAATGAGCTGGATATGGCCACAAGATTGAGTTTACATGAACAATATCAGAGGGAATGTGGGTTTAGAATGCCTGGTGGGTCTAGCTCAGACATGCATGGTGGGCCTAGCTCCGATATGCATGGTGGGCCTAGTTCAGATATGCATGGCGGGTCCAGCTCGAGCATGTATGGCGGGCCCAGCTCAAATATGTATGGAGGGGTTGGTGGCAATATGTATCAAGGAGAATCAGTTGTTGAAGAAATTGTTTCTAAGTTACCTAGGAGTGCCAGTATTGCAGGTCATGGTCGTAAAGACCCATTTCTCTCAAAGCCTAAGTCACAACAGATGACCCTAAAAGGCATGGTTAAAGGTACAAGAAACATGTTAGGGAGATATGTTGGTAAATGGTTTTACGATAAAGGGATTCCCTTTGATGCAGCCAATAGCCCATATTTTCCACCTATGGTTAGTGCAATCCAGAGAGCCGGGCCCGGGGTAAAACCCCCGACGACATATGAGCTCAGTGGGCCAATATTAGATGAAGAGGTAGAGGAAGTTAAAAAGTGGATTGAAGAATATAAACAGAGTTGGCCAAGGACAGGAATTACTCTCATGAGTGATAGTTGGTTGAATAAAGTTAGCAAAAAGGAGTTTTTAAACTTCTTGACCTATTCCCCAAAAGGTACAGCTTTTTTGTCTAGCAAAGACATATCAGGGACGAAGAAGGATGCAAACTTCTACGTACGACTATATGATCAGATAGTGGAAGAGGTGGGAGATAAGCATGTAGTCCAGTTTATTACGGACAATGCGCGTGCATGTGTTTCTGCGGGCAGCAAGTTGATGGATAAGAGGAAGCATCTAGTATGGACCTCGTGTGCTGCACACAGCATCGATCTTATGTTAGAGGAAATCGGTGAGATCAAAATTGTGAAGGAGACTCTTGATGAAGCAAGGTTGGTGTCGAGATTTATATACAACCACTCTAAAATATTATTTCTGTTTAGAGAACACTCTAAGAAAAAAGAGATAATCAGGCCTGCCATAACCCGCTTTGCGACCGATTACTTAACTGTGGACTCCATTCGACAATCTGAAGGTGCATTAAAGAGATTGTTTACTTGTGAAGAGTGGTTAAATGACCGCCTCTCGAAGTCCAGTACCGGTATAAAAGTGGACAACATAATCTCAAATAGGTTGTTCTGGTCTCGATGTTCCAGTGTTGTAAAGGCCACTGCCCCTTTGGTCACGGTGTTAAGAATGGTAGATGCTGATAAGAAAGCTACCATGGGTATCCTTTATGAAGGTATTGAGAGGGCGAAATCAACTATTGGGGAGAAGTGTAATTTTGCTAGCAAAGTGATCGAGATTATAGAAAAGAGGTGGAACACCAAATTCGGACGTTCAATTCATTATGCTGGTAAATATATATTTATATCATTACAATGTTTCAGTTTAAATCATTTTTTTATGAAATTGTAAATGACATTTTTCTACCTATATATTTTTTAGGTTACTACTTCAACCCAAAATTTTTCTATTTGACACCTGAACAACCCCACAAGATTATGGAAGGGGTCAGATACATTATTGCAAGGTTGGAGAGAAGCCATCGAAACCAAGAAGCAGCAATACAAGAGGTATTATTTAATGTTTGGGTAAGAACTTCATTGAGTTGTTATATTTGTGAGGAATAATGCACTAAAACGTAATATATTTGTTTTAGCTTGCTATGTATAGGGATGCTATAGGATCCTTCGGAACTAGACTTGCCAGAAATTCTCGAACTATGATGGATCCAGGTTATCCCCTCGCTAATATTTTGTTTATTCATATATTTAATCTTATGAATTGTTCTTGCCCTTACAATGCTTTTTACATTTTAATCCAGCTGAATGGTGGGAGATATATGGTACTGATGCACCTCACCTAAAGAGGATAGCAATCAAGGTGCTCTCCCAGACATGTTCTGCTACTGGCTGTGAGCGCAACTGGAGTACGTTCCAATGGTTACACACTACTAGGAAGAATCGACTCGCTTCTGAGAAGCTTCATAAACTAGTCTACGTTCATTATAATTTAAACCTTAAAGAGCGACAAATAAGAAGGAAGCTTGAAGACTATGGGCCGATAGACTTAGACACAATATTTGTCACAGACACAGCAGATCGATGGGTAGTAGAAGAGGAGGAGCCAGTGTTGCACAAGAGAGCGTTCATTGAGGCTATCGGTGATGAAGATATTGAAGAAAGTGATGAGCGGCATGAAAGAGGAAGCAGCCAGCCAATGTATCTATAATATGTCGGTGATATTGCACCTAATGAGGGAGAGTGGGAAGGGGGTCTAAGAGAAAATGAGAGAGATGATGATTCTGAAGCCACCCTATCCCAGCCATATTATTCACATATCGAGTCCCAACAGCAACAGTGTAGGGATGAGCACGACAGTGCAGGTGAGCATGAAGGATGGACAAGCTTCGGGGATTTTGGATTGGGAACACAACAAAACACGAACACTCAGGGATTTGAGAATAGTCAGACGCCCGCTAATATCGATGATTCGTTTTTAGATCGAATCAATGAATTGTCAAACGAATTCAATCAATGGCACCAGCGTGACCAAGAAGAACAACAACGTCGTCTATCATTTTATTTTTAGATCGTATGTTACTAATTTTATGCTTTATTGTAGTCCATGTATGTTGATATACTTATTCCATGATAATTCTATGTTTATCCTTTTGTGTGATGTAAATTAAATGTTGAATGGCGGTTCATGCAGGGGAAGAACATATCAATATTCGCATATTCATTCAAAAACATGAAAATTCTTAATGGAGTACCCTCATTTTTTATTGAATTCCTAAAAAACAATATTTATAATGAATTTCAATAATTTTTTCGGATTTTTTTGAAGCTTTATTCTGACCCATTCACCCGATTCCGATCCGGATCGCCGATTCACCGATCCGGATCGGTTTTTGGAAAGCCCGATCCGGGTCACCTATCCGGTTTTTAAACCATTGGTTATGACCATGTTTTTTAGCACACAATATAAAGAACTACCAATCACATAGACCTTTCTTCAAAAAATAAAGAACTACCAATCAATAAAGATTCATCATAGAACAGGTAAACATTCCACAGATGCACCTAAACAAGACCTGAATAAGACACCCGTCAAACATTATTATAACAAAGAAGAAAGAGACTCTCCTGAAATCTAGCATGCAGCTAATCACCTGGTGTTACTTTTAACACCTTGCCACCAGCTTAGACAAGCTGCCCAACTGGGGCTCTCTTCACCGGAATACAACTTGTCAGTCTTTAGATCTAAAACATTCATGCAAATAAAGGACAAGAAGCTGCAAGGCCAAGTAATGAGATAGTGGGAAGGGACTTCTCTCAAGATACATGGTGACAGTCTTTTTCCTAGTAGCTAGCTCTCCAATGGAGGACCTAGGTCGCAGCTACAAAAGAGGGAAGCTCTGAGCCTTGCTTCTTTGAATGCCACACACGACTCAGGAGCATTGATACCTTTATAAATGAGCTACAGGACCTCTAAGCTACCTATGTAGGGCCTATAATCGAGGAACTCATATAGCAGCAGCTACATGCAATACTTTTTTTTTCTTTTCTTGGATCCATAAGCATAGGAGACATGCTCCACCAAATATATCTTCCTAATTAGATTTGAAACACTAACAAATATAGTATTCCATGTAGACAAGATAATGTGTTTGCCCATTGTATACCATATTCAAAGTTCGAAGTTACACCATGTCAAGGTTTTTAAAAACAGCAATCCAGATTGGAGTTGTCCGATCCGAATTGCCAATTGGTGGGACCTGTCTAGTTCTCACCAAATATCGGGAACCGGCCAGTTCCTACAGCGAACCACCTTCAGGTTGAGAATTTAGGTTTCATAGTTCCCGCATTCAGGACCAATTCTATTGTCAACCTATACAAAGAACTTAATAATGGGAAGTGCTCCAATTTGCTCAAACCTAACTTAAGATAACCTAACAAGTAATCCATGATGCGGAAGATGCCTACTCATTAGCTTCTGTAAGCGTATGCATATATGACAAGGACATCCCCAAAAGGCTAGTCAACTAAAAAAATAACTTCTAACATCAACTATCTCTAGGATCCCACAGAAGCCTTACAACCCACCTAATCACACTGAAGGAGCACCTCTGACAATCAGTGGGCCAAAAAGGACAGCACTAAGGAGCGGTTTGGTCTCTGCCGAGTGATGTGCTTTCTAGAAAAAAGGTCTAGTGCAGTGCATCAGTGACAGTTGCCAGATAGCTTAGACTATCCTTCACAATTGATTTGCTCTATAGAAATTAATTCCACTATAACTCCTGTAAAAACTGGTACGGAATCATTCTGGGGCCAATTGTACCATCCTGTTCTTCAGAGATGGTATGATACAGCAGGACCCAAAAAAACACAATTACAATTTATTATGAGAAACCTACCACTACTAATGTAATGCATTCCTGAGCATTTTTGTCAGATAAAAAACATATTTCAGTTCCGAGAATAAATTAAAGATCAAAACAAATAGGTAACCAGTAAAAATAGAATCATTAAGAAATCAAACACAGCAAGCAATTGGACATGCTCTGGTGAAAACCGGAGAAAAATCACATAAGCCAACTATTTCATTCTAAGCTCATAAGGCATAGTAAGCATAATACCGTGTAGGAGAACATACCCCTTCAGCACCATAACAAGAACCACAGTATGTTTCATTTTGTTCAAGCCTTCCACCATGCCTCTGTAAAGGCTTCTCAATCTGCACATACATAGACGACACAATCAACCAGTGCAATGTAAATAGAACCAAAGAAAAAAAGTAATATAAGAAGTGAGTTTATTTTCCAGTTGTAACAACAAGCAAACCTGCTCATAAAAGGAATCCTATAAACAGTACTTATGTACACAGTAATAACATATATGAGGCCATGTTAGTCTTTTCTCTTCTGTAATTATTCTGAATTCTGATCAAGCAGAACAATGGTATTCCTATTCCCAATACTTTTTTCCCCATACAGATAAGCCATGTGCTTCAATGAAAATCTGTTTATTTCTTTTCAATACAGGGGAAAAAGCCTTTTCTGTCGAGATACATTTCAAAGCTTCACCTGATTTCCTAATGTGACCCTTGCAACATTTCTCGAAATATATGTAAAGTACTTTCTCTCATTACCTCTTCAACGGGAAACTATAGATAAGCCAGAGATGTACAGTTGTCCCCAATTCTCCTTAAAAATACCGACTTCCCTCTCATTTCATCATATAGTTCATCTAGGTGACCAAGTGTTTACAATAAATGGCCACTCAAGTACAAGGATGATCACAGCAAATTCATAATAGTTGGCTAGTCACAGCCCTCCAATTGGATGCCTTAAGCTCATGTTTCACATTTTGGGAGAGGAAATCCACATGCAGCTAGTCTCTAGGATTGGGGAAGGGCATAGCCTGAGAAGAGGTCAAAGACAAAGTTTTGAGCTTTCTCATGTCAGAAGGTCGTTTCATGCTACACGGAAAAAATCCCTCACGCTGAAGGTTGCATATGACTTCACATTACAAGGCTTCCATTGGGATGTTAAGATGCATTACAAGAGGATTGTAAAGTTTGTATTGATATATTTAGAACGGTTCACAATTCACAGATGGTTAAAGTTAATTAAGATTGTATTTAAGTGGTTAAAGTTAATATAGCACAGATCAAAGCACAGATCAAGACCATAAAGGCTGATTAAGATCCCAAAAAGTATGCCAATTTGGGGCTATCATACGAAGTTCAGAAACTCAACTCGGCCAAGGATTTGGCCCTTGGCCAAGCCGAGTGATTTGGCCGATTCCCAGTGTACTCAACCGAGTCTTACACAACCCCAAAAAAGGCCAAAAAAAAAGTATAAAAAAAAAAAAAAAGTTAAAAATAAGAAAGTACATAAAAGAGGAAAGAACATAAAAAGAGGTAGTTGAAATCATCAGAGGTCTAAAAAGATGGAAAAACTCTATAAAAGATGGTTATTTTGAATTAGATCTTGAACATTCTGAAAAATTTAAAAAAATGGGAAAATATGGAAGTTCCCAAATCACCTTAAAAACTATCATATCATCCAAAAACTAATTGTAAATAATATGGTGGTGTTTTCCTATTTTTTCTACTTTTTTTTTATTATATTTTTTCCTCCTTAATAAGGGTAGGACAAGTTGCTATAAAATACGCCCCAACTCGGCCTCGCCCAAGTAACTATCCCAAGTCCTAGTCGGAACGCTGGTTTGATAAGTGACTCAATGGAGATATTACTTGTCGATGTTTAAAATATGGGCGTCTCACTCACTGCCCAGGTGGTTGAGGACCCTAAGCGTATAGCCTAGTCCTAGAGGGGCACCTAAGGCACCCAATACAAAAGGCACCCGCCTTTTGGGCTGAGGCACTGACTAGTTGCCTGGTTGGCACATGGTCCTGCCTCTTCCCAAAACATAGGAGCCTTGATGCCCCTGTCCACGGACGAAAATTGGGTCTCTGGCAATGGTAGTTTAGGTCATTTTCTCCTCTTAAAAGGGCGTAAGAGGGCTTTGGGGGGTATTCTAAACACCTCCCAACCTGGCTTCCACCCCCCACCCCCATCCAAAAAAAAAATCCACCCAAAAATAAAAAAGATCTTTGCTTGGATTCTAGAGAGAGAAAATCCTTTATGGGCAAAAAAAAAACCTCCACCAAATAATAATAATAATAATATTTTCCTGGACTCTGGAAAAGAAAATAAATAAAAAACAAGTTTTTTGATATTCTTTTGAAGATTGAAATTTTTTTCAGACCTTCCAATTTTGCAGAAAAGTATGAAAGCCGATTGTTTGTGAAACTTGAAGTGGTGGCAAAAATGGCGTTACGGCAACCAAAGCTCAACAACATTTATTAACTTTCCCAAAAATCAGCACATTTCAATCTTGGGTTTAGGGTTTGGTGATATTTTTAAACATTGGGTTTTCACTTGTTTGTTTTCAATTTTGATTTTTGTTTTGGTGTATTTTTTTTCTTGAAGTTTGGTTTTTGGATTTGTTGTCCCTTATCAAGATTGGGTTTGGGTTTGATTTAATTGATATTTATTAAGATTTTATAACTCTTTTTTAATTTATTACCTGTTTTCAACATATATTGATGATTTTTTCTTAATATTTGGTTCAACGTAAGTATTTTTTTCAATATTTGGATGATTGGGTTTTTGTTTTGTGATTTTCTACTTCTGCTTTTGTTGAAGGAAAAGTACACAATGAGACCATTTACCATTGGCACAAGGAAGTCATAATTAATCTTGAACATTGAATATGAAATTGGCTGACTTCATTTATTCCATTGACCAAGCTCAAAGTTCAAAAGAAATTCTCTCGAATTTTGTGACACACCCAAGCTATCAGATCTCATATCAAATGGTTACAAGTAATTGTGACCTCCTTGTATCAAAGGTATATGGTCTCAATTGTATACAATCCCTTTTGTATATTGTTAAATATTTTCTAGGTTGGGTTACTTTATTCGATACTTGAGTTTGATTTGTTGCATCCTAGGTTAAACACTTGAGTCTTGCAAATTAAATAAATACTTGAGTTTGCATCAATACTTGAGTTTTGTAAATTATTTACTACTACTTAATACCTGGTTTGGTTTTAGACAATTTTACCAATATTTCAGTTATTATGTTTTTGTGTGGTGATCTACTCTAGTTTTCAGTTTGTAAAGTACTAAATACTGTTTTAGGTTCCGTTACATTATTCAATACTTGATTTTGGTTTCCTGACCACATTTTCCAGGATTGGGGTTACTTTATTCAATACTTTAGTTCGCCTTGTTGTATCCAATACTTCCAGTATATTCATTCAAGATTAGGTTTTTTGGCCGTTCTGTGCATTTTTCATGTTGGGATGGTTGTTTGTTGAGTAGGTGACAATGTTGTCTTCTGGGATCAAATAGGTAAGTTGGCTTGGGTTGCAAATATGCAATGTTACCCAACCAAAATGACAAGAATAAGGTGAAATGCTAATTTGTAGTGGGATTATGCCAGCATAAATGGACTCAAGAAAGATATGATAGGCTAAAGAGGGGAATGTAGCCTGATGAAAAGAGTAGATGTTGGCCAATTTAAGATCGGCCAAAAGGAAGAAAGATGACAAGAAGAAAAAAAAAATGATGATATTGTATGATCACTTGATGTTTATGAAGTAGTAGAAGAAGAAGATATATTTGCTGAGAAAGGGGAGCCTGTGGGCTTTAGTACCAGGCATTGGGGGTTTGGGTTGAAGAGGGCTCGAGCAAAAAGGGCTATAGGTTCCAATTTTACTTCCGACGCTGCGGTTTGAGAAAAGGGGCAGACTACTATATAGACCTTCTTTAATGAAGATAGGGGCGGTCGGGTGGGTGTGTGAGTACATAGCCCGAAGAATATATCGAGCAAGCAATTCCCCCAATGTCACCAGCTTGAAGAGCTTCCAAACAATATTGGAAGCAGTGGGCCAGTTTGGGCCATGGCTGAAGGCACCTACACTTTATGAGCTCATGGAGTCCTTACTAAATAAAGATGTGAGGTTCACAAATGAATACATGAATCCCACAAGAATGTATGGAGGAAGTAGCGTAACAATAATGACAGACACATGGACTGATAGGAGGATGAAAAGTATTATGTAATTTGGGGTGAATTGTCCAATGAAGACAATGTTTTCGAGGTCAATTGATGCATCTAAGCGCATACATGATGCACATTTTATTCTTAGCTTAGTAGATTAACGTACACAGAAGTTGGGTGAACAAAATGTGATACAAATAGCGACTGATATGGCTGCAGTCAATATAGCGGCTGCTAATGTAGTGGTGGTGAAAATTCACCATTTTTTGAACACTGCACGGTGTACTGCATTGAACTCATGCTTCAGGCAGTAAGCAAGTTGAAGGGGGTGGATACAATGAAGAAAGACAGTCATCACATTGTTTATTATATACAACCACAGCCAGGTCTTCGCCACGATGAAGTTCACATAAACAATGTAGTGAGGTCAAGGGTGAAAAGATTTGCTATTTTGTATTTGTCGTTGCAGTCTATACTGGCCCAGTGTAGACACCCCATTTTCGAGTATAAGCACCCAGAAAGACGAGTATAAGAGCATATTTCTCACTGAAAAGAACGGACCCAAAGCAAGTGGCCCAAGCATGCAAAGGGGAAGAGAGGAGCTGAGATTGTTTTTCAACCTCGGTTTTGAAATGCGGTTGTTTACCCCCTCCAAGTTTTCAACCCAACGGTGAAGGATTCCGCATGGGGAATGGTGAGAAGGAACTACCAGTGGGTCATATTTACAATGCAATAGAGGCTGCCAAGGAAGACATCACGAAGTGCTTTGGCCATGATGAAAGAAAATACCCATTTTGAATATTGTGGAAGATAAATAGAATAGCCAGCTGCAGAGGTCCTCGTGTGCAGCATAGTTTTATACCAACCCTGCGTATTTCTAAAGTGATTATGAGATTGAATCTATGGGTTGGATCATGGACGCATTCAAATTGAGCAACATATGAGACTCAAACTTGAAGCCAGACATCCAAGACCAACTGTCATTTGAGTTGGATAAGTATAGATTCTCAACGAAGTCACTTCGCATGCATATAGCAATAAGCACATGACAAGATCTATCCATGTAAGTACAAAACTTACTTTTTTTGTAGTAAATCTATCCTATTTTTTGAACTTTTTAAAAAGATAAAAGTACAAATCACCATAGTGCAATCTAAACTAAGAATACTTACATACTCTGTGTGTTCTTAATAAAGTGTAGCTCCATGGTGGCCACACAGAGAGAAAGTGTCAAGCATTTGGAAAAGATGGACATACGCATTTTGAGTTTGACTTGCAGCACATCTAGTTGCGAGTGCAACCTTAGCACATTTGAGGCAAATTTATTAACTATCTCATTGTCCATTTGCCCTAGTCTCCTATTACTCAAAACTTCCAAAGTCCTATGATCATTTGCCTGTTTAGGGCAGCTCCAAGCCCTATATTTTTTTAAGAGCTAATCACGCACTCATGTATTGGCCAACAGAAACAAGCTTGAGCAAAAGAGACTGAACAATCTTGTTACATTCAGCATAAAATGAGGCTGAATGAGAGCCATCAAGAGGGCCATCAAATTGATGGTGTTGACCCCATTTTGTAATATGGATGACTTTGGTGAATTTCGTAACACACATGGATGACTTTGGTGAATTTTGTAACACACATGGATGATTTTGGTGAATGGTTAGTCAGTGCTAGAGATGATCCGATTTTCCCTAATGAGAGTTCGAGTTGAAGCCAAGTTTGCGTGGCTGCTGGAATCCCATTGCGCCCTGTGTGGGCTACAAGATATTAATCTAAAAAGAAGACGATTAGGAGAGTGACGAAGGAGGATGAGGATGAATAGGCTGACTCAAAGGAGACCAAGGAAGAAGAGCAATATGTGGAAGAGGATGGCTTTGATAATGATGACTTGGCATCATCATTAAATTTAGATGCAGCTGGTGGTGGTCGTGGAGATGGAGATGGTGGTATTCCTGGTGCTAAGGGTGGAGGAGTTGATGATGAAACTCACTTTGAAATTTGGATTAATGGAAGTCTTGAGTTTTGACTTTTGTGACTTTATTTCTGGTATATAGTGGTTGGTGCGGATTGTGAAATATGGGCTGAGTATGGCATATTGGCATGTAATGACATATTGTTTATGTCACTATTTAATGATCAATAAAAAGTCAATGTTGGGCAAGTTTCAACATTCTAAAGTTTCCATAATTCAATTTCAAGTTTCAAACGCATGTCTGCATGAGTTTGAAAATGGTACAACACAATAACACAAAAAACATCTCAAAATAGGTTTTTTTTTTTTTAATACTTGATACACAATTTGGTATCTAAACCCAAACCCAACAGCATATTTATGGCCCCAACTCCCCCTCCTCTCTGTTTAGGCAGCGTGAACACTAGCCGCTTGCCTAGGCAGTGGAATCCGAATTTTTGAACTGTTGCTTGTTTTGACTTTCGGCTACAAGGCAAGCCTTAATATTGTATTGTAGTACATCTATTGCAAAGAAACACAACATAACATGCTGCATGATGGTTCAAGAAGTAGAAACACAATGACTCGAGCATAACAACTCCCTTGCAGTGTTCGCAAAATCGAACCGGAACAGTTAACCGGACATGGGCCTGGAAGCGGTTTAACCGGCCTAACCGGTAAGCCGGCCGATTCAACCGCTCTAACCGGGCAAGTCCTGAGCAATAAAAAAAGTGTTGAAAAAAAATAAAAAAAAATACAAAAAAATCTTCTAAAATATGAAACGATAGAAAGAAGGATTAAAACAAAACAAATTCAAATGAAGTTGAAAATTAATGAAAAAAATGGATTTTAACCTATTTTATATTTTTCAAGGGCTATTTTTAAAATTTTCTAAAAAAGATGGGAAAATGTAACATTGAGTATTAATAACCAAAATTTTTAATCTTTACCATGATATAAAGAATATTTAAAAATGCATTACAAATCAAATTCCTTATTTTTGAGAATTTATATACAATTTTTTTAATTTTTAATTTTTTAAATACCGGTTGATCACCCTAATCGCCCAAAACCGGAACCGGCCGGTTCCGATCTAAGCAGGCGGTTAACGGTTAGATAGGGGGATTTTGCAAACCATGCTCCCTTGTAATAGGTAATAAAATAAGTAGCTTAAAATATACAACAATCACTGGCTAAAACCACGCCCACTAGACTTGGGACTAGGTAGAGTCATCTCAAATCAGGTGCTGGCTGAGTTTTAAGTACTCAGATGTCTTTAGCCAATCCTAATTCTTAAATTTTTATTCAAACAAATGTTAATGACTCAACTTTGGTCAGAACCAGACGGAGTACTATTTGAACTTCTGAAAATGAAGAAAGTATGGATCACCGTGGCACACTCTAAACCAAAGACTTTAACAAAATGTTAGATAGCTCCTCCAGGATACACAAAAGGTAGCCAAGTACCGACCTTCGGTGCACCAATTCCATCTGCCCTAGCCTCAATTACATTACCATGAGCATCGATCCTCTTCTTTATTATATCATGTTTCTGCAAAGAAAAGGCACAGAACACAAATTAACAAGTAGAAGACAAACTAACCTATCCAACATAAAATGCAAAACTCTCATTTTATCTGCTTGTACATGGTAGTCACAATGTCCACAACTCAAATAACCATGTAGTGTAGAATTAATGAATTTTACAAAAATAAACTCAAATAACCATGTCATGTCCATCAACTCAAATAATCAGCCATCCTTTTGATTTATAATTCTATTTACCACATCAAGGTGCTGCTCTCCACTGATGTCCATAGCATCGAGACTGAGAATCGAACATGGAAGTGCAGGGAAAGTAACATCAAACTGTAAAAAAAAAAAAAAGGACCCAATCATCAAATCAATAAAAATGATACTGAAATCCAGAACGAAAGTTTACACCAAAGAACAAATCGACAAATAATGGAATGCCAGACGATGAATATACCTATGGCAGCCCAAAAGTTGTCATAAAAGCAACAATAGGAAATAAGTCCCAAATGTTCAACATCAACCAAATGCAGCAAAAGGCAAACTTTTGAACTAAAAGATTCCCAAGCAGTTTTATGACAAAGTAGCCAAAGTAGTTACCAGCATAAGAATGCATAATCAAAACTTCAATACAATGGATATTTGGAGGATTATGACAGAAATAAACTAGAAGATTACATTTCAGAAATATGTTAAATGGTCTTTCAACCATTCACAATATACGCAAACTTCTGAACTTAGAATTAAAAAAAGAGTAAAACAAGCAAGAAATTGAGAAAAAAGGGAAAGAGGAAATTTCTAAATGCTAAAAGAATAACAAAGAATAATAAAAAATAGCTCCTGGATCCTTCCAATATTATCTGACATCTATAACTGAGCTAGAGATCTTAAGCAATTCTGAACAAATCAATGGTCACATATTTCTTATCAAACTAGACAAAGCTAGCCAAGTATACTGAAACCGTATATTCAACAAGACAGTAAGGTACTACAAGGAGGGAAAACAAGATATTACATTGATACGAAGAGTTTCACCTCTTGAAGTATCTACCATCAGCTTAGTTTCTGTAGCTGCATGAAGATACAATCCTGCAACAATAAAGAAAACAACATAAGAGAATGAGGATAACTAGTGTTTGGATAACATTTTAGGCGACAAGAAAATAAAAGTTACAAGGAAATCCAACACTTCGAAGACTCCATATGAAGTGGATTAATGATATACATGAATAGTTGATTGAATGTAAAATAAACCATAGATAACATAAATGTTTGGAACACATAGGGACAAAATCAGTCCATCACATTGATCGTAACAGGAAAGACTCAGAGGACAAGCAAATCTCAAGGAGCAAAATCACCAAACATTAAAATAGAAATTATCAGTTAGTAAGATGGATCAAAAGAATGCTCCTTGGATAAATAAAGTATTCCAAAACTCCAGAAAGAGCATTCTATTTCTTCTTTCCTTTTTTATGGATAAGTCCTCATATATTCAATATGCAAAGCATTGCCTTCAATAGATAGACAATATGTACGAAAAGGAGAATAGTCCAGCCTTAAAATAATAACTAGACATCAATGGTGACATGATTGACTCAATCAAAATGCCAACAAGGAACCACAAACCTAGTATAAAGGCCATGAAACAAACTAGCCTATGCACAAGAAAGTATCCAAAACCCATTGCAAAAGGCAAAGACCCTTATGAAGAAAAACACTTCCCAGCTTCTGAAAGTTTTTTAGTGTAATACTGCTGCATCTTACAAAGGAAGCTAGAACAAAGCAGAGGCCTTCCAATACCTTGACGTAGCTCTTAGCGCTAAAGAGCTCGCAAATAAAGGATCTTCACTTTTCTAAGGACCTCAGGATGCATTCATCATATGCAAGGGCATCCCATATTACCAAAAAAAAAGAAAGAAAAGTCAATATATATGTCGTTCCTAATATGCTTTAAGATAGTAGACCACAAACAGAAAGTTTTCAAAATCTAAAATCCTGACCAACTGCATTCAAAGAACTACAAGAGATCCAAAATTTCATATAAAGCACATAAGTGGACCAGCTCGGGCCTTGAATACTTGTATCAGTGTTCCAAAAAGCGGCCTGCCTCCACGGAGGCCTGGGCGCATCGCCCAAGTCTAGGCGGGCAAACTAGGTGGACTGTCCCTAACCTAGGCGGGCGCCCAACGCCTAGCCCTGCTGGATTATCCTTGTTGAAGGGCATTTTTGGTTTTTTTTTTTTTTTTTTTTTAAGATAAGGGGTTTAGATTCATATCCAACTTAAAACCCATTTGAACCATTTTAGAGAGATAAAAACCTCAAAAATCTTAGTATTTTTGAGGTTTTCATAGGATCGAAGGGTTTCTCAAAGTTACAAGAAATCGATCTAAACATCACCCATTGAATTAGATTTAGTTTTGGAGATTTTTTTAGGGCTATTAGAGGGTTTTTTATAATATTTTGAAATTGGAAAACTTCTCAAAGGTGGAAGTTTGATGTTTAAATTCATATCCAACCTAAAACCCATTTGAACCATTTTAGAGAGAGAAAAACCTCAAAAATCTTAGCATTTTTGAGGTTTTCATAGGATCGAAGGGTTTCTCAAAGTGACAAGAAATCGATCCAAACATCACCCATTGAATTAGATTTAGTTTTGGAGATTTTTTAGGGCTATTAGAGGGTTTTTTAGAATAGTTTGAAAATGGAAAACTTCTCAAAGGTGGAAGTTTGAAGTTCGATGTCATGCTGTCTTGGATTATATTTTCCAATTTTTACTGTGTGTATGAACTATGGAGTACATGGAGTTTGGATTATGGAATGGACTATGGTAGTATGGTACTAATACTCTAATGTCTAATGGTTTGAAGTTTGAACTTTGATTTTTGAATTTGAAATGTATGCAATTATGGTTAGTAAGTTGTAAATGGACTATATATTATGTATTATGTGTTATATGTCTCAATATGTATTTTCGAATTTTTTACACAAAATCTGACCCTAAAACAGTTAGTTAGATATCCCATGGTTTTTATTCTACTGGGCCGCCCAAGTTCTAGGCGGCCACCTAGGCGTTGGGTGGCCTGGACCCCCGGCAGCCTAGGCACCGCCGTTGTTTTTTGGTACACTGACTTATATGTTGGCCTCTGTGTATTCAGCATTACCATGTATTTGTAGAGGAAGTTTCCTTAATTACCCCATGTGTTTAGAAACAAACTAGTAGCAGGTAACCATCAAAAAAGAACAAACAAAACAAATATGAATGTGTAGATGATTTCTTTCTTATGTAATGTGGCAGAGAGCTAGATACTAAAAAGCAATTGCAAACCAAAAAGCACATGTATGTCATAGTGCTCGAAGGCATGTCATTAGTAAAGAAGTGGACAAACAAATCGAGTCATTACAACCTAAAGAACATCATTGATTTAAGAGAATGAACAAAATAACATATAAAAATAAAGAGATATTGAGAGAATATACCCTCTCTCAGAGTTTACAAAAGAATCCACCCCAAAGTTGAGATATTAGGCTTCATCTCGAGCCTCACAAGGGAATCCATCCTAAACTAACTTTTCAAAAGTCCCAAAAAAAAAAAATTTCTCCTGTCCTTCTCTTTATAGTAGATCATATATTTATCAACAAAAAGAAAAAAAATAAAGGGAAAAGTTTTTTAAAGTTGCAACCTTGCAAGTAGAAGTAAGGTTGTAGTAATCTACACCATTCATATTATTTGGACGGTGTAGATTTGACACAATCTTAAAAGATGTGTCCCTTGTTTATATTGGCTTAGAAAATGTGTCAAGTCTACATTGTCCAACTAAAATGGACGGTGTAAAACGTCTCGACCTTACTTCTACAAGGTTTCCACCTTATATAAACTACACCCAAATTGCCCTTACAAAATACAATTCCAAATGACCTAAACACCTTAAAATCTCTACAACATCAAAATCAATCTAACTCTATTGTTTCCTAAAAAATAAATCCTAACCACATAAAAAAGTTAACGTTAAGTACATTCTCCAGGGTTAGGAATAGCTTGGGCTTGAGGTTAAGGAATTTGAAAATCTTCCTTCTCTGTCTTCTCTGCTTTGTGACAACCAAAAATTCTCCCATCAAACTCTCAATTGTTGAACATAATCCAACAAAATTTAGATATGCAAATTAAGCCATGTAATCTTAGGAAACCGGCAGCAATGCCAAATTTTCTTGCACTCTCCACCACTTGGACTACATGCCTTTGAACCAATTCAACTTAGGGAGCTTGTTGTGATGTTTGATTAATGTTTGGATTGGAGGATGAGTTTTTATCTTCCTCTTCATAGTATTCCATTAATATGCCAATTGCAGAGTAGTTCTAGTACCAATAATTGCTCTAAAAATGGATTCACAGATGTTTCCTATAGCATCCCGCTGTATGGAACCAAGGCTCTGATACCAAATGATTTGGGGAGAAGTGACAGACAAAATAATAGAAAACAAAACTAAAGAAAGATTGAGAGAATATGCCTCTCTTTGGGACTCCAAAGGAATCCACCCCAAAGTTGAGATCTTAATCTCCTAACAGACATGTGATAAACCAAGAATGCTATACTTGCAATGTTCTGCTCCTCTTCTTTCCATTCTATTGTATAGTAGGAACAATTACATTAGACACTTAAGTACATCAACTCTTGCAATATTATACAAGTAACAGATAACATGTCATAATAGTTAAATGATATTGATCCTGTAACTCCAAACCAACTTGTTCAAATCTATTCAAGTTCCTTTCATGGGCACCAGAAACAAAGACGGGATATAAGTGAAATGGGTTTTGTTGTGTTTAAGACAATACCGAAAAGAAGATATACAAAATCACTACTTATTTGTTATACAACTACTTGTCCTTGTCGATTTTCGTAATATACCTGAAATTATCACTAGAACAAGTGGGGCAAATCAGCAGCAACTTATTGTCATCAATAGCATAAAAGACACAAGAATTATTACTTAAACAGTGGGAGGAACCAACAGAGACCCATTGCCACCTATAACACAATAAAAATTCGCTAACTCATCCATATATTTAGGGGTCCACATAGTCATGGAAAGAGCATGGCCATAAGGATCATCCTATGAATGGGTTGGAGACTTGGGGGTTGACATGATATTAAGGTGACATCCATAAAAATGATGTGAAATATTCCTCAAATAATATAGATGGAAGTACGTTTTCCCACATTGGAATCACAACAAAGTAATCCCAATTTGGAAGTAGAAGTTGCGCCCAGTAATCATTTTTTTTTTTTGGGTAATTCAGTGGGGATGACAGGCTCCTACCCATTTTTTAATTAGTTAGTAGTTTTGAAGCTGTCAATGGGAATGGAAGCCACAACATGCAACTGAGTTTTGGGTAATTCAGTGGGGATGACAGGCCCCTACCCCTTTTTGAATTAGCCAGTAGTTTTCAAGCTGTTAATGGGAATGGAAGCCACAAAGTGCAACTGAGGTATGGGGTGTGCTACCACCATGGCATCAGCCCCTTTCCTCAGTAATCAGTTTTCAGATATTTGAAGCAGGTACCCAACTAAATATGGTAGGATCTTCCCCTAAAAAACTAGGTAAAAAATATAAGCAAATACGTAACCTGATTGCATTATGCAATCAAATGTGATCTCTACTGAAACGACCCAAAAATTCTTCCTATCCATCAATCAGATTCTAATCATAAGCTACTATATGACTCTCAGATTCTAGTTTTAATCTATTATGTGACTAATTATAAGTAAGAGGAATTTCAAAGAAAGGCCGAAGTAAAAAGAGGAGAATAGGAAAGCATTTATTAAACAAGAAATCATTATGATGCATCTGAACAAAAACTAAATTGAATTGTACTAAATCATGAATACGTTTCCTACTCTTCCACAAATTCCAAAAATCAACATAAAAGAGAAAACCCAAAAGCATGAATTGGAAATCATTCCCAAAAACAAAAGCTTATCCAACCTAACAATGTCATTCCATTATTCCTCTGGAAAATAAACAAACACAAAATATATAGAATTCTTAAACCCCAATCCACAAAAAACGCTCTGAACTCAATAAATCAATCTCAGCCGTTGCACCCAAAAAACCAGAATCCATAACCAAAGAGCAAAATCACTCACTGAGCTCAGAGAAGAAGAGCAAGAGCATAAAAATGGATGAGAATATCGTGATTAGGCCTCCTGATAAGGTCCGACTATAGAAATCTTCGTTGATCTTAGGGTAAGCATCGAGGTGCCGAAGCTTATTGAGGACGTCCATTGAGGAAACAACAAATTAGGGTTTTGAATCAGAAGAAGAAGGGTGGGAGGTTCAACATGTCCAATTCAATCCTAGGATTCCATAGGCTCGATATTCGGCCCTTCTCGTCTTGTTTCCTTCTCCTTTTGGACTCTGTTTCTGCAACCAACCCCCCTCTTTCTTTCTCTAACTTTCTAAATATAATTACCCTGCCGCCTCCCCTTTCTCTCTTTAGATCTCGAATATTATATTTGGCCACACCTCTCTCTCTCTCTCTCTCTATTTTCTCGCTCTTTCCTCTATCTAGTTTTTCATTCTCCCCTGTGTCTCTATCTCTCTCTCTCTCTATTTACTCGCTCTTTTCTCAGTCATGTTTATCTCCTCTCTCTCCTCTTTCTCTCTCCACATGGTCAGCGGACAAGCTTCAAGCAAGGCGTCACTTTGACGTCGATTGAACGAGAGAGGGAAATCCGGCTACTATTTTGCTTGTTAGATAAATTATCTTCCACTTTCGTTCCAATTGTGCTACAGTGACTCGCGTGAAGTTTTCCGTAGAGTAGGATTTGGTGATCCCGCAGGATTTTGGTGCGAGGCAGCATCGCGGGCGCTTATTTTTTACCATCTCTCTTCATCGCTGGCATTGATATAGCAAATAAAAGAAAAGAAAAAAAGAGTAGATTGTAAGCTAAATGCTCCAAAATGAATTACTGCATACTCCAGTTTAAGTCCTCTACATATTTATTTTGGACTCTCCATTCGAGGGACAATTAGGTGTAGTGTTTTGAAGCTCAAAACTGCTTTTTGCTTTCAAATTGATCCGAGTCAGAGATGTTCTTGAAAAAATTCAAGTCATGTTTTAAAACCTCCATTGGTGCCCCATAAATTCGTATTGGATTGCTCGATTGGAGATCCAGAAAGGGTCCAAATCGATCCGAATTGATTCTCCAAAAAAAATTAAAATAAATAACAATAAAATAAAAATAAAAATAAGGCTTTTGGGGTGGGATTTAAGGGGACCTCAGTGCACGTTGGATAAGCTTAAAAAAAGAGAAAAAAAAAACATGGATATATATATATATATATATATATAAATAAAAGAGTGGCCTTTTAAAACGAATTGGGTCGGGACTCCTACCATTCCAAATCGGTTCGGTCTGATTGATTCCCATCCAAATTGGCGAGTGGATAAAAATATGTCTGGTTTTAAAAACACCACATATAACTCTTCCCACGTTTAACGAGAAAATGTGGAGTATAGCCTGTACTTTTACGCACCCTGTCTTCGGATTTCATGTTCAAAAAAGATTGTGGCGCAGCCTTGGCTGCATGTGGCTTCACTTCAAAAATTCATATAGGTGATGTACTGAGAATCCAAAACTTTGCAAACACATCCCCTTTTCTTCCATGGCTATATTTCTCTAAAAATTAGATCTTGAAACCCTAAAATTGGTCAATCTTACTCGTTTCAAAATAGCCAAGGTCCATCGAATTTTCATAGCAAGGTCCGTCGAATTTTCACCATTTTAAGAGCTTCAAATTCACTTTTGTATGACTTAGATAGATTTCTACACCCATAGAAAATATGGGGGTCCCATTCTAGGGCAGTGTGAAACAAATGTCCTTCATGGCTATAATATTAGTTTCATTTAACTTAGTAAAAAAATATTTTAGGTTGAGTTATGAGGAAAAATGATGTTCATGTATGCAAATTAATTTTAATTTTTATAATTAGATTTTAGGCAATGTAAAAAAAATGTGGAGCTTGGATAATATTATAAAACTTGACAATGTAATAGAAATGATCAAAACTTAGAAGAAAATAAAACGTTAAGAAAAATATTAAAAAATAATAAATAATACTAAATTTAAAGTATATGATAATCTATATAATAAACTACAGACAATAGAAGGTCAAAATATATCTACAACTAGCAAAAATAAGAGAGATGAAGTATAAGGATCTAGACCACATTAGATGCATTAGATGAGAGGATCCTAGTGAAAGATGACGAGGTCAACGAAAGGTGGAGAATTTATTTTAAAAAATTGTTAAATGACGAACACTATCGGAACACAACATTAGGAGAAATCTTTGACATAAATGAGGGGGGATGTCACAGTTACATCTGCAGGATTAGATATCTAAAGTGAAAGAAGCTTGAAGAAAGGGTATCTTGATAGAGGTTTGGGAGTGCAATGAGACAAGCTGTTCAACAAAGTGTTGAGAACACAGAAAATACTAGATAAATAAAGAAAACAGATATTGTGGTACCTATTTATAAAAACAAAAGAGTCGTACAAAATTGCATGAACTACAAGGGATTAAACTTATAAGCAACACTATGAAGATGTGGGAGAGAGTGGTTGAGCAATGACTAAGATGTGAAAATAAGTGTATCAGAAAATCAGTTCTATTTTATACTAGGGACATCAACTATCGATGTCATTTTCCTACGTAGGCAACTGATTAAAAAACTTATGGTGAAAGAAAAAGATCTCCATATGGTCTTTATAGATTTAAAAAAAACATACGATAAGGGACCTAGAGATTTATTTTGGTGGGTGTTGGAAAAAAAAAGGAGTTGCCAGAGGCTATATTGATATAGTAAAAGATATATACGAGGGAGTGCTAACTAATGTGCCGACAACAAACGGAGAGACAATGAGTTCTCAGTGACAATGGGCCTATTGTGAGTGTTAGTGTTGAGCCCATATCTCTTTGTTTTGGTTATGGACGAGTTAGCCAGGCACCTGCAAGATGAGCTACTGTGGTTTATGTTGCTCACGGATGACATTATTTGAATGATGAGATTAGACGCAACGTCAATGTAAAGTTAAAATATTGGATGAATGCTCTAGAATCTATAGGTTTTAAAGTTAGCGGGACTAAGAAAAAATATATGGAATGTAAGTTTAATAATAATATGAGTAGAAACAAGGAAATAGTTAATATTTATGGTCAAGAAATATCTAAAAAAAATTGTTTTCGATATTTAGGATTGCTGATCTACGAGAATGGAGTGATTGAGAAAGATATTGCACATAAAATTAGAGTTGGGTGGGACGAAATGGAGATGTGCATTAGAAATTTTATGTGATTATCGCACTAAAGTTCTATAGGACGGCTATAAGATCAGGCACGCTTTATAGGACGAGATGTTGTGCAGTCAAGAAATAACATATCTATAAGATGAACATGAATGAAATGAGGATGTTCAGATGGATGAATGGAAAAACAAGAAATGATATAATTCAGAATGAATAAATACAATGGAATTTAAGTGTGGCTTCAATATACAATAAGATGAAGGAAAATAGGCTTAGATGGGCTGGCCATGTGCATAATAGACCTAATACAATGTCGATTAGGAGATACAATTTGGTTCAAGTGAAAGGTTCTAAAAAGACAAGGAGAATGCCGAAAAGGACATGGATAGAAGTTGTGAGAAAAAATATTATGGCTTTTGGTCTTATTGAGGATATAGCCCTTGATAGAGAAGAATTGATGAATAAGATTCACGTAGCCAACCCTAAATCATTGGGATAAGGTTTGGATGATGATGATGGATTTTAGGTCTTGTTTGGATGGTCCAAAAAACCCATAGAGAGCATACTATTTGAAAAATTAAATGAAAAAAATATTTGATGTAGGGTTGTAGATGGTTTTGTGGCATTTTTCAGGGGTGTGCATTTATTTATTTATTTTTGAATGGGGGGACGTGGAAAGAATCATTTAAAATTTTTCCTTCACACACACTCATGCACACACACAAACATATAAAAGATTATACGAGCCCATAGGTTATTGAAGCTCAATGAAAGGAACAACCAATTTCTTGTTTTAGACTATTTTTTTTTCTCTTAGGTTCAATAGGGATATGTTCAGATTAGAGATGGAAATCAATGAAAATGGGTTTTTAAGAGAAGGCTCTGAAAGAAGAGAGCCTAGTAATGTGGCCTTTTGCAAGTCTTTTCCAGTAAAAACCCATTAAAGAATAACTTAAGTGTTGGGCTCACCCAGTCGAGCTCTCTCGCACAAATGCGGATATGCACCGTAGAAACAGGATATGGAACATAAAATATGTCAAAGTCGATGTGTGTGTGTGTTTGAGTGGGAAAACAAACAATAAAAAAATAAAGAAATAAATATTGCTCGTATCGGATTTACGTGGTTCACCTTTTTCGGCTACGTTCACAGGAGAAAGAGATCAAATACACTTTAAACTTTACATATTAAATGGTCTTCCAAGAAACAACCTTTCTTAGGCTATCGACTTTCTTCTAGAGACTTTCTCTCTCTAGGTTTTCTTTTCTGATGATCTTCTCTCTCAAAGGCTTTTTTTTTTTGAGGATCTTCTCTCTAAGCTTCTTTTCTTTTTAGATGCTTTCTTTCTCTAAAAGAAAATGATATCTCTTTCTCTTTTCGTCTTCGCCCTCTAGGAGAAGGATGACTTTCTCTCTTTTCTTCTTCTTTTATGCCAAATAAGCTCCATGTATTTTTTCCAATACACCCAAATGAGTCAACCACCCATATCTCCTACATTTTTTTTTTTATTTTGTATATAAGCCAATTGATAACTATCGTATTTAAAAGTGTATCGATAACCTTCTAAAAGGTAATCTATCTCTATCTACATTTTTTTCCACTTTTCCATATTAACTATTTAACTAGGACAATTCCATTGGTGCCCTCCCAACATGGGATGGTACACCCAACATTAAGAGGAGAGATTGCAACTTTGATCTTTGCCATTTAACTAGGACAATTCCATTCGTACCCTCCCAACATGGGATGGGACACCCAACATTAAGATGAGTGACTGCAACTTTGATCTTTGCAAAAAGGATGCGGATGGCCAAGAAAAAAAGGCTTAATAGACAAAAGCAAATAGAATTGGGTCGAATAATTCACAGCGCCATGAGCTATTCTTTTACCATTTTCTTGAATATCTCTTTAGTCTCTTGAGCAATATCATCAAGATTTGCACATATGTTGAGAAGTGTCCTCAAGTTGAGAGAAAAAGATCTTATTTAATGGAGAGAGAACTTCACACAAAAAATTGGAAATGAAACCAAGGCATGTAATTTAATTGAGTGAGAAGGTACCTGGATATATAATAAAAATGTTTAGAGAAAAAAAGAAGAAGATAAGAATGTGATAATGACACATGGTATAGATGCTGTGAAGGGAACGATGAAAGGAGATATACTTGTGAACTATAAGTAACTTATGTGATCTATACTGTCAATTTTGCCAGACCAATTATGGATGAGCTATGATTTCAAAATCTCATTCATTTTGTAAATAAATACTATCTTTTTTTTAACGAAAACCATAATGATCAGTTAAAACTGATTGATTTCCCGATCTCCGGTTTACAAAATTTCAAGTTCTACCAAATACAACTTTCTAGATTCCCAAACAAGTTGCCAAACACATTATTTATTATCTGGTATCAAAATCTCCAGCATCAAAATTTCAGAAGCAGAAATCCCAGTTTCCATATCCAACTTCTTGTTTCCAAACACCACCTAAAGGATAATTAATAGAGGGCCAAACAGAGTGGAAGCATTGCCATTTTCACTCCAGAGTGGCCTAGAGTTCGATCAATTTTAGTCGAAGAAATGGAAGACACGTCTTCTGTAAATTTCACCCGCCTTGCTTCCCAGGGTGCAGAGTGTACAGTTCCATGTTTGTATAAACGAGAAAGGATACTAATTTGAGAGAGAGAGACTAATAATTTGAGGTCTTAACATACTATCATCTAAAAATTAACAAAATTCAACCAAAAAGTAACACCAAAATATCGTCCAAATTCTTCACAAAAACAACTAGAAAAACAAAAAAACCCTAAAAATTCTCTTACATTCCTCTCACTATTATCAAAGTTCGATCAAAACCTTCATGCAATTTGTCTGAATCATCATCAGCGGAGGGTTTACATTGCTATTCTACGTTGATATCGAATTATTCGTCTATTTAATTGATTCAAGTCCACAATCCTTTCATACTCCTTAAATCCAATCATCACCACCGGTTGTAGTTTGGATATGATTATGTAAATTACAAGCTCTTAACTTGTGTTTTATAAGGATATGATATTGCCACTTTCAAGAGAGATAATTTTTTCTTCAAACATGCCAAAAGTGTACCATTTCTTTGTAAATTGATCCCTAAAGTTGTACTATTATTCTGCAAAAATTGATCCCCAAAGGAAGAACCATATACATATCAAAGTAGCCAATTAGATTCTTGAAAGTCTATTTGGGCCCATATGAACTAAGTGGTGTGAGTGCCCAACTCTCGATATCACAAGTTTCAATTCGGAGCAGAAGAAAACACAATTATAGATAAGGGTTGTGGTTTGTGTAAGGCCTCAACCTTAGACAATCAAATTAAGACACACCTTCAAACCATGTCAAATGTTTAGTTTTGGTATTGAAAAGCCTTGTGATGGTTAGTTTTGGTATTGAAAAGCCTTGTGATGGTTTGAAAATCCATTTTTTACCCTAATTATTGTGAGAAACTGTATTTTTATATAATTGAACCTTAAGCCCCCATGAAGATGTATTATTAAGCCTATAAAAGATGTGAACAAGAACCCCAATTTATAGGGTTATAAAGTTGTGTACTACTAAAGAAATTAACATATGTAATAAACCACCTTCCTAATATGGATACACATAAGAGGAAAGAAAATATTGTTCCTAAACATCAGTGCATATTTCTATATTTTCCACAATTATGAAATTTAAAGCTTTAAACTTGATGTAGATCTATAAATATTTGAAATTCTTGAAAATGGATGGTTCAGATAATACGTTATAAAATACGCTATTTTCATAACTTGAAATCCCTCTTCTTTTTTATATCCATATATTGAGGTTGAGATGATGAAATGGAGGTTTCCTAGAGTTGGGAACAACTTTTTTAATTGGTTCATGAGGTGCGCCTTACTTTTACAATATAAGGGTGATATCTTATATAAACTTTCCTTAGAGATAATCAGAACTTCACGACAGTTATTTTAAATAAAAATTTCAGACAATCTAAGACATAAATCTTGTCAATATATAATACTATCAAAGACACTAAAGATAATAATTAAAGGACTAAAAGTATATAATATTACAAAGAAAAGCAGGAATAAACAAATTGCTAGCTGGTAAATTAGGCCAAAACTAGGTAAAGGCCCCACACATGCAAGAAAAGTCAACGGGCTGAAGCCATTCAACCATACTAAACCAATAATCCACTAAAAATAACAAAGAATCATCTAAACGAAGAAAGGTCTCTACACACACAAAAAATCAGTTGAAAATTGAAACCTTTCCAAGACAATGACCTTAATGAACCAATAGTTCACTAATAAAAGATAAAAACTAGGTACCCCTGCTCTGTTACCTCATTATCATATCTGCATAAGAGATAATAGAGAACCCAATGAGAGAAACCCCCAAGTCTCTCTCTTACTTTTAACCGTTCCTAAAAAAATAAAAAATAAAAAAAAAAGAAAAAACAGAAAAGAAAACCCTAACTCTCTTTAAAGCTTTTGATGCATGGATTTAATTTAGTCTTTCTAGATATTGTGAAGACAATGAGAAAAAACATGCAGATTTAAGAAAGCGTGTTTTTTTTTTACACGTGCAGAGGGAGCAAATTTTTTTTTCTTCTCTCTTTTAGATAATTAAGTAGGGAAGACAAGCTTTACTTTTTTTTTTAAATAGTTTAGGCATTATTTATTTGAAAATATTAATGAAAAACCACAACATAGTGACTAAGATGTGGGGTACGACCACCGCGACCCAAGCCTCTTTCCCAAAGGGAGCAAACCTAATGAAAGTAGAGAGCTTGTTTTGGCTCGTCTATGCCAGAGAACTCGCCTAGGGAAATACCATGTTCATGAAAGAGAGCCTTTGTACAAGAAGTGGGAGGGCTTCTTAGTGGGAAGGATTTTTGGGTATTTTTGAAAATAACTAAAAATAGTAATGTCGTACGTGGGAGAAAAAAATGGGTAAAATTGGAAATATTGAAAATCAAGATCAAACTCAAGATTTGTTTCTAAGGGCTGTTTGGGTACCTGGAAATCTATTATGTGACAATAGATTAGAACGAAATATGACATTTCTATTGTTTGTGTACATTTAATTATAAAGAAATAGAATGAGATTACTTGAGATTTTCCCAAAAATCAAAAAATCTATTACGTCCGGTGATAGGTGAAAAATCTATTACGGGGTGACGGGTAATTTTAGGAAATTTTCAAGTGTTTTTTTTTGCCTATATTCAGTTGTAGGCCCTCTCTTCATAATAACTAGCATAGGTGATCCCTCCCTTTTTAATCTCGTCCTTTTAATCTCGTCCCCTTTGAAGGCATCAACTGTCATATAAAAACATAAATAATAAAAATAAAAATAAATTATCAAAGATAAATTACACAACACAATCATAATAAAATTTTTTACACGACATAATCATCATGAGAGATTACTAAAATCTTAATTGAAATAAAATATCTCTTTAGTTTTCTCCAATATCTCAAAATTTTATAGTGCAATTACAAAACCTTATAGTCCACTAATCAAACTTCTCCCCTTTTTTTTAACCGTGCCATAGAGATTTTGAATTTAGTATCATAAATTTATTATTTATTTGAAATTATATAGAGAGACATTTGAAAGATTTCTATAAAAAATAAATAAAAATAAGGCTTCTCATAATAAAATCATGTTATTCCAATTATATTGTTCCAATGACTTATCATGTTGAAACCAATGTTGTGATGCCATGTAAGTGTCAAAGACATGTAGAATAAGTAGGAAATGGTGTCATGATGACGGTAAAATGGTACAAGTTATTTTTAGAAAATCTTTTTGGAATGGTGACGATGTTATTATTAGAAATCCTTTTAGAATGGTGTGATGACGATTTTAATTCTATATTTTAGTGGAATTTTGTAACAAAAAAGAAAGAAATGATAATTCTGCATTTTAGCAGAATTTTGTGATAAAAAAGAAAGAAATGATAGTTTATAGGCACGTGCTGGTAAAATATTGGTCACGCATTTCCTATATTTCTTCAAGATATAGCCAAACAATAACAATGTATTTATCAGGTTGCATCTAAATACTACTCAAACAATAACAATCCATTTACAGATAATGTATTACGCAGTAACGTATTACGCCAGTAATATATTTTACAGACAATATATTTCCGCGTATCCGAATGGCCCATAAGGGCAAAATCACCTCAATGGTTTGTATCTATAATAAACATGACCATTCCCCTTAAAATAACCATAAGGAAAAAGCGGAAAAAGTTTAAATAGAGCTGAGGCTCTAAACAATCAAATTAGAGCCTACCTCAAAAATTTTACTAGAAGAGATCGTTTTGATGCCCAAATATCTCTATATCAAGATACATGGACATGAGAAAAAAAAAATGAATTTCAAGATTTGGAAATAGTACATCTTGTATTGCATTTTTGGTCTGTCAATTTTCAAGATTTTCAACTTTTCATAGATCTGCTCGATCTACATTATTTTTGAAGCTTTTAAATTTTATAATTAATGATGAAAATATATTTTATGGCTATCACAAAGATTTTCAGTATTAAAATCACATTTCTCAATACTATTTGAAAGTGCGCTCTACTTTGATTGTTTAGAGCATTGGCTTTATACAAACCACACCCATTAAGTAAACCACCCTTGTAAAGGTTAGATCATCACACACATACATGTGCGCACGTGAGAACACACACAAACGCAAATAAAATCAATCAAATTAGGCCATTTTGTCCATTAAAGCAATAGATTTGGGGGAAGGGGTCCCCTTTCAACCTTACACTTAGAATGAAACAAAATTAAGGTTGCATCATCCTCTACCTCTGCTTCCATTACCAGAAACCTTTACAGTTGTAACATGCTATCAATGAATGTTTTTGCAGTTTCATGTACCAAAGAAATTGTTTTATCGATTCTTATTTCGCGCCTTTGTTTCGATCTCTACATTTCGTGGCACTCCAACAAAGGAGAGTTTTTAGTTGTATTATGTGTCAAGAAGCATGGCACAATTCTATTTAGTGCTTTATATGGTGACTAACTACTTTGAGGGAATTTTTGATTGCTCTTTCTCTCACTAGTACCCACTTTAATGTCTTTTAAGTTGATTTCAGTTCATATTATGCTGTTAAACTTGCACAAGTAGGAATTAAGTGATCTGGGGAGCTGTTTTTTCTTGTTTTAAATTGAATTTGAGGTTTGAAACTGTTGAATAGGCACTTTGAGGTGCTGATATTTCATGCTTTAGATTGAGTTTAGCATTTTTTATTGTTGAATAGGCACAATTGTGACATATATTGCACCAGCCATGGGGACAAAGTTTTAGGCTTCTCTTCTGATCCTTGTGGGTTCAATTTGATTCTTGATATTAATCCATCATTGTTTTGGTCAAAATTGATATCCAATTTCAAATATGAGGATTAATACATTGGAGGATGGGCACCACCTCCACCACTTTGAATTTGGAGACAGAGAATAACAGAAGTTGATTGGGTTTGAAGATAATGGGAGAATTTTTTGAAAGGGGAAGGGAGAAAAGACAAGGAGTTGAAAGTGGTAAAGTTTGATGGAGATTTCAGGAGTCTTACTGGATCTCTCTCTCAACTTCAGATTTGTAATTTGTACAGTAGTGAGATGATTGGTATTTGAGATATTCAAGTTTATTTATTTCTTAGATTATATATATATATATATATATATAATGTTGGAGATAATTAATTTTTTTTATGTATTTTATGATACTTTCTTTTGCTAAAAAAGATTATAACCATAACAATAGATCTGATTTCATTTAGTTAAAAAAAAATAAAGCCCCCAATTATGACTTCACCATATCAAATGGATGAGTTTTATGCTATGGCATTCTTACTCATAGTGGAGTGTCAGTTAGGTTTGGGTATAGCAAGACTTGAACCTGCCACCATTAGGTTAAAAACCCAATGCTCTAGCAATTGAGCTATACACCTAAAAATCAATGTAATGGTCAATAAGGATTGGTCCCCAAAAAAAAGAGGACGATCCCTTACATTTAAGACGAGGCCTTTCCAAAGGTTTAGTAAACTCCTCTCGTTGTTTTGAGAGTGAGTCTATAGCTTCTTCTTCTCATTATAACACGGGTGCGGCTCGCTAGCTGTTGCTTGTTAGCTTTCAAGCCTACGTTTGCTGGCTTTTTGCTATTGCGAAACCCTCTAAAGTGAGTGTTTTGATGTTGCAAGCCCCAATTTGAGCGTGTAGCATAAACTACACATCAAAGCACTTGCTACTATGGCAAAAAGTGATTCGATGTTCTGTATAGGCTACAAATCCAATCATTCCGCAGCAGGGGCAAAACAAGAGCAAAAAGTGACATTGCTACCACTGGCTTGGCTGGCTCTTCACTTGCCAAATGGATGGTTTTTATGCTACGGCATCCCTAAGTGAGAAAAGCAATGGATGGTTTTTATGCTACGGCATCCCTAAGTGAGAAAAGCAACTATCATGTGAATTATTCAGGTCGAGGTAGTCTTTTATTATTTGACTTTCGAATTTTTTATTTTTAATCCTTTTCAATCATGCCTCATGACTTGATAAACAAATTATATATGACATACTCTCCTATTTTGCTAAACTCAGTTCATATGGCTTACTTGGTTTTCTGTTTAACTTGAATAATTTGCGGTTATGTGGTGTAATGTTTCTATGCCATCCATTACAGCGTAGGTCTAAACAACAAGTATTGATAGTGGAGGAGTTTCTTATTAAATCAATTATTTGCCACTAATAAAATAGCCTTTAAATCTTATGGTGATTTTGCTAGGGGTTAAGATTTAGTGACTCGAAAATATGGTAAGTAATGAATTGGATGAGGAAGGTAGCCTCTCTATCTCCTCCCATCTTTTAGGAGTAAAAGATACCCGCCATATATTTAAATCTTAAATATAACTCATACTTGTAACAATAGGACTCCAACTTGTCTCACGTCAGTTTCCTAAATTCAATCGGATTAAGAGGGCGCTATAGAGTTTCAGGAAACCCCATATGCATAAAATCTTTCCAGGTCCGCCCCGGTCGGCCCGTCCCTAAAAAACTATGGCTTTGGCCACAAAATGTGGCCGGCCGGGCAATCATAGCCCAAGGGTAGAGCCAAGGAGGGCTTGGGCCATGATAGTGTGGGTTTGGCCCAACTTGGGCCTCATTTTATTTATTTATTTATTTAATTTTATTTTTATTTTATTTCGCCAAGCTAGTCTCTCCCCGGCCCGATCCAATAGGGCTAGGGCCAGCCTAGGCTAGTGCCTCTTTGATCCAGTCAGGGTCGAGACCGGCCCATTGCCAACCCTAGTGACTTCACCCGTTAACAAGCAACTCAAAAGTGTGATCTTCTGAACAAGATTCAATTATCACGAGATTCCCTTTGGAGCTCTAAATCCCTCGAACTCGCTATATATTCATATTTCATAGCTTAGAAACAATTTTGTGTAGTGGAAGATTTGAAGCTTATCTTTTTTGCTTTTTTCGGTAATTAAATGGGGAAGACAACCCCTATCCCTTTTTTCAAGTAGATTAGGAGTTCACTTTTTGAAGGTATTAGTGGGGTGGTGTTAGTGGTGGGAATTAGCTTTTTGAAGGTATTAGCGAGGTGGTGTTAGTGGTGGGAATGAAAACTACAACGTGGTGACTAGAGGGTGGTGTTAGTAGTGGGAATTAAATTTTTGAGGGTATTAGTGAGGTGGTGGGAATGAAAACTACAACGTAGTGACTAAGGTGTGGGGTACTATCACCACAACCTCAACTCCTTTCCCAGATAAAATGAGATGAGAATGGCTTGCTCGCATATCTGGAGTTCTCTTTCCCAGATAAAATGAGATGAGAATGGCTTGGTCGCATATCTGGAGTTCTTTATTATTATGATTGTGTTTTTGGATTCTCTTCTCAAAGACTACTTTGATGCCTTGAAAAGGTCTACATTCCTCCAATTCACTTCCCATTGGGCAAGGAAAATAGATTTGTAGCAGTTTTTCGAGTTCAAATCCATTTTTATGAGGAGATCAGTGTTTGTAAAATCAAACTAGAATGGTTAACTGGACATGAGACTAAAAGCGGTTCAATTGGCCTAACCGATAACTCGGCGATTCAACTGTTTTAACTGGGTAAGTCTCGAGCGGTAAAACAAATGTTGAAAAAAAATAAAAAATATGCAAAAAAAATCTAATAAAATATGAAAAATATATTTAAAAAACCATTAAATAATTAAAACATTAATGAAAAAATAAAATTTAAAGAATTGATTTATACCTAGGGGTATTTTTTATATTTTCTAAAAATATGAAAAAAATGTAAAAAGTAAGTATTATTGATCAAAATAATTTTCAATCTTTTTCATAATTACAAAAAGCATTAAAAAATACATTACAAACAAAATCCATTATTTTTGGGATTATATATATATATTTTGAATATTATTTTAAAAATATTGGATCGGTCACCAAAATCGATAAGGTGGTTACCGATTAGATCGCCCGGTTATTCCATCAGTAGTGGAGAATGTTTTATGAAAAGAAGAGATTGATATGGATTGTTTCAACGAAGAAGAGAATGATATAAGCACGTTTTTGGGTCGATCATTGACCTCAAAAGTTATAATCGAGCAAAGAGGATTGTAGTCTAATAATACTAATACTAAGGTAGCAAAAAAATTGCCAAAGAAAGAGTTCATCAAAGGAAAGAGTTTGTACAAGGTTGCAACCTTAATATATAGAAATAAGGTGAACTTCAAAAATCCATTATAAAATGTTGTTTTAATGTTGAAAATCCTTTAATTGATCATATCAACATCAAGATGTATGAATATGGAAAAAAAAAAAAGATTTTGTATCCCAAAAATAATATATCTTGCAACACATTATCTGGATCGTCAATTTTCACAATTTTCATGTGTTTAGAGATTTACTTGATGTAAAATATTTTTGGAGTTTAAAATTTTATAATTAGAGATCACAATATATTTTCATGCCGTCTTAAGAATTTTTTATACCTAAATGATCTTTATGATAAAATTTGGAGGCGTGCCTTAAGTTGATTGTTTAATGTTGCGGTCTTATGCAAACCACACCCGGGTATGGTTTACATAAAGTTGCAACCTTAAACAATCAAATAGAGGTGCACCCCCAAAATTTGTCACAAGATGTACTTTTGGTACCGAAAATTATTATGGTGGTACGAGAATCTACTTTTATCTCTCACTATAAAATTTTAAGCTCCAAAAACAATTCAAATCAAGCAGATCCATAATCGAATGAAATCTTACAAATGGACGGTCCAGATAATGTGTTGCAAGATATATTATTTTTAAGACTTGAAATCTCTTTTTTGTCCATATCCATACGTCTCGATGTCGAGACGATCAATTAGAGATCTAACTTTTTTGAAAGATTTTAGAGGTGTACCTTTATTCTACATTTTAAGGTGTCAACCTTATATATGAAAAATGTTCATATAAGGTTGACACTCTAAACAATGAAAATAAGGCGCACCTCAAAAATTTACTAGAAGAGATTGTTTCTATGTAGAAAAACCCTCAAATTGATCATCTAGACTTTGACATGTATAGACCAGCGTAGGAAAAATCGAATCGGAACAGTTAACCAGAGGCCGGAAAGCGGTTCAATCGGCCTAATCGGGCAAGTCCCGGGCAGTAAAAAAAAAGTGCTAAAAAATATAAAAAAATGCAAAATAAAATCTAATAAAATATGAAAAAGTATATTTAAAGAATTATTAAACAAAATATATCCAAATGAAGTTGAAAATTAATGAAAAAATACAGTTTAAATAATCAATTTTGCCTAGGGGCATTTTTGAAATTTCTCAAAAGAGATGGGAAAATGGCAAAACATTTTCAAATCTTTGTCAAAATGATAAAAAAAAAATTTAAAACTATATTCCAAATAAATTGATATTTTATATAAATTTTAATTTTTTTTTTTAAATACTAACCGGTTCACCAAAAACCAGAACTGGCTAGTGACAGGTACCGATTTAACCGGGCTAACCGGATGGTTAGAATTTAAAAGGCCAAATTTGAGCACTTGTTAATTGAGTTTAAGAAAATTTGAGCACTAATTGGTTGAGTTTAGGAGCGCATAAAGGTAAAGAATTGGCCAACATTCGCTACTTATTTTATTTTTTCTGATACTCATAATAAAACAGTGTTTGTTTACAATTCATTCCTTGTTTTTGTTATTTTATTTTTTCTGGTATTTATACAAAAACAGTGTTCATTCATTATTTTTGTTCTTTTCATTCCTTGTACAAAAACAGTGTTCATTCATTGTTTTTGTTCTTTTTGGGAGAATGGGTTGATTCTTTTTTTTTTTCGATACTCACAAAAAAAGTAGTGTTTGTTTACCGTACATTCCTTGCATTTGTTCTTTGTTCTTTTTGGGAGAATGGGTTGATGTTGTGATGGATGTGTTGCTTCTGATAGAGCTTCTCTATAGGTATTGGTTGAAGAGCACGGTATAGGTGTTCGTTGAACCTCAACTTTTAACTTTTTTTTTTTTTTTGGGAAAGGTTTTACGCTTTCCTACAACATAAAAAATACATGCTTCCCCTTCATGAAGCCGTGATCACTAACCATTTAATCTGGTTCGATACTTCAGAGTGTTTTATTTATAATTTTTTTTAATACTAAATATATGATTATAAAATTTGATATGTGCCATCACCTCAATAGGACTCACAATATAAGTATTAGTTGAAGAGCACAATAGGACGCACAATATAGGTATTGGTTGAAGAGCACAGTGTAAGTATGGATGTGTTGCTTCTAGTATAGGTATAGGTTGAAGAGCACAGTATAGGTATTGGTTGAACCTCGCTTTTAACTTATTTTTCTTTTGGGAACTATTACATAAAAGATACATACTTCCCTACTACATAAAAGATACATACTTCCCCTTCATCCAGCCGTGATCACCAACCATTTAATCTAATCCGATACGTCAAAGTATTTTATTTTTAATTTTTTTAATACTAAATATATTATTATGAATTTTTTTTAATACCAAATATATGATTATGAAATTTGGTAACATCACCTCAATAGGATGCACCTAAATAAAATATTAAAAAAATATTTTGATAAAATACAATGACCAAAATACCATTGAAACTTTTAGGGCATTTTAGTTATTTTATTTTATTAGAAATATTGTTTATATATATATATATATATATAGATGAGAGTTCAGGGAGGATTGGATGCCCATATTTTGGTGTAAATATGTTTTGTATATAAAAAAAAAATAGTATAGAGGGTTACATTGTGATTGGGATTTCTTTGGTGTTCATTTACAACAGAGATATAGACAAGTATAAAAGTTTTATGTTGTAGGAGAAGCATAGAAGGCTTGCAATGTCTTTTTAGCTTTCAACGTTCGGTGGGGGTAGGTGGCGACATGGGCTGGGAGGGAAAGGCCGGGGCAGGGCATGGGCTGGGGAGGGAAATGCGGGGGCAGGTGATTGGCAACTGGTTAAGGGGCTCATAACGGGGAGAAGTGGGGGAAGGGGTTAGGGCCTCGTAGGGGTGGGTAAGAGTGGGGAGAGGGGGCTGGTGCTGGGGCTGGAGAGGGGTCAGGGCCGGTGCTGGTGATGACAGGGCCGTTGCAGGTGATGAGGAGGGTGGCTGGGGTGGGGTTACGTATGGGTCGGGTGCTCGGGCTAGGGCAACGGGCGCTCAGGAAGGGGCAAGGCAGCGGCAGCAGGTGATAGGGAGGGGTCATGGCCGGGTAGGGGTGAGTCGGGGCGAGTCGGGCCGAGGGTCATGGCAAGGGTATGCGTGGGTAATGGTGCGAGGGTTGGATGACGGGTAGTGAGGGATCATGTCGGGGATAGGGGTGGGTAATGGCTAAGAGTTGGGAGGGGGTGAGTGATATGGCGCGTTTGGATTCCTGAAAAATATATTGTTGGAGAAATATATTACTGACGTAATCTATTATATGCAAATGGATTGTTAATAGTATTTAGATGCAACATGAAAAAATACATTGCAGTTCGATGGTTTAATATGAAATGCTTTACATGGCACTTTAAATTTGCTCCTCTTATTAGGCATAGCAATTTAATATGGAATTGTTTACAAAGATATAATCATCTTTTGTATGCATAATCATTCTTGTCCTTTAAATTTCAAAATGGGTGGTTGTACTAGTATCATTGAATAAATATAAAATTTCAAAAAAAAAATTCAAACTCACTTCAAGCCATCCAATTTGACATATAATATTGAAATACATATGTACTGATAGGATGAATATACCATTCTTGTCATGCATTAAAAAGAATAATAATTTAATAGTGTGAATTAATATTGGTCATAAACATTGAATAAACTATTTTAATCACAACCTTTAAATATCGTGTAGTTTAAATAGTAAATGGTGATGTATTTAAAAAAAAAATGGTAAAGTATTTTAAAAATTAGATTGAGATATTGTAGGAGGCCAATGTGAAAAAAAATAAAAAAATGAGAGCTGGGCTACAACCCAAATTGAGGATAGAAGGGGTAGAAATGGTTGATAGATAGTATAAAAATGGATGTGCACAAAACACTTATAAATTGACCACTTATAATATATCTTGCAACACATTATCTAGACCATCTATTTTTAAGTTTTTATATAATTATAGATCTATTTGATTTGAATTGTTTTTGGAGCTTAAAATTTTATAGTTAGAGATAAAAGTAGATTTTCATGCCAAGCTTGGGGGTGCACCTCTAATTAATTGTTTAAGGTTGCAACATTATGTAAACCACACGCAGGTGTGGTTTGCATAAGGCTGCAACATTAAACAATCAAATTAAGGCGTGCCTCCAAATTTTATCATAAATATAATTTTGGTATAAAAAATTCTTAAGATAACATGGAATATATTTTGATATCTAATTATAAAATTTTAAACTTCACTTATAAGTGTTTACACATAACTGGGCACATCCATTTCTACACTACCTGCCCATATCCATTTCTACCTCCCTCTGTTCCCAATTTGGGTTGTAGTCATCATCTACACTATCTGCCCACATCCCATCCATTTCTACACTATCTGCCCATATCCATTTCTACCTCCCTCTGTCCCCAATTTGGGTTGTAGTCATCATCTACACTATCTTCCCACATCCATTTCTACCTCCCTCTGTCCCCAATTTGGGTTGTAGTCATCATCTGAAGTCTGAAGCGATTTCTACCTACTTCTGTCCCCAATTTGGATTGTAGTCATCATCTGAAGTCTGAAGCCATCAGCTCTCATATTATTTATTTTTTTCACATTCGACTCTTCCAATATCTCAATCTAATTTTTAAAATACTTTATCACTTCCCAATATTTATTTACTTTTAAATACATCGCCATTTATTATTTGAACTACAAATTAACGATATTTAAAGATTGTGACTAATGTTTATGACCAATATTAATTCACACTATTAAGTTATTATTCTTTGAGGCATGACAATCATAGTAAAATCATGCTATCTATAGATATGCATTTTAATATAAAATAGAAATGTCTACAAAGAGACCTTTTATCTTTTCTGAATGGAAGTTATAATCATTCTCGAATATTAGATGTCAAATTGGATGGCTTGAGGGGAGTGATGAAGTGAATTTTTTTTTTTGAAATTATGCATTTATTTAATGACTCTAGTACAACCACCCACCCATTTTGAAATTTAAGCACAAGAATGATTGTGCATATAAAAGATAAATGGTCTCTTTGTAAACCATTCCATATTAAATCGCTATGTCGAGTAAGAGCAAATTTAAGGTGCAATGAGAACAAATTTAATGTGAAAGATGGATAATTTCATATTAAACCGTGTCAAATAAGAGTAATGTATTTCCCAGGTTGCATCTAAATACTACCCAAATAGTAAGAATCCATTTGCATGTAATATATTACATAGTAATGTATTACGTGAGTAATATAGTTGGGCTGGGGCGACGCAGGCTAGTGATGTAGTGAGGGTTGCATAGGGGTTAGGAGATCACGGGTCAAGGCCGGGTAACTAATGGGGAGAGGGCTGGAGGGGGGTAACAGGAGAGGGCGAGAAGCAAGAGTAGGGTATGTGCTGCGAAGAGAGAAAACCCGAGGCAAGTGATGGGGATGGGAGCTGGGGGTGGGGCATGGGTGGGGATCGGGGGCTGAGGAGGGGTCAAGGCTAGGTGGGGACCCGTGCAGGTGATGGGAAGGGGCTGGAGCAGAGCAAGTGGGGAGCCGGGAGTTGGAGAGGGGTCAGTGAGGGCTGGGAAAGCGCTAGAGCTCGCGCAGTGGTGGGGGCAGGGGCGGGTACTAGGAAGGCGCAGGTGATGGACGCTGGGGTGTGGGCGGAAGGGCATGGGTTGTGGCTGGGGAGGGGCGGGGGCAGGGGCAGGTGCTGGGTTCGGGGGCAGGGGTAGGTGCTGGGTTCGGGGGCAGGCTCGTAATGCCAACTTTCAAAAAATTTCCCTACTCCACTTATAACTGTTTGGATGCACATCTATTTCTACACTATCTGCTCACATCCATTTCTACCTTTCTCTATCCCCAATTTGTGTTGTAACCCTCATCTCAAGCCCTTACCTATTATATTTCCTCTTCCAATATCTCAATTTAATTTTTAAAATACTTTATTATTTTATAATAAATTTTTTTAAAAAATACATCACTATTTACTATTTAAACTACAAATTAACGATATTTAAAGATTGTGGCTAAAATAGTCCACTTAATGTTTATGACCAATATTAATTCACACTATTAATGTATTATTCTTTGAGGCATGACAAACAGTATAATCATGTTATCTATACATATGTATTTCAATATTAAATAGGAATGTCTACAAAAAGGCCATTTATCTTTTATGAATGGAGGTTACAATCATTCTCAAATATTAGATATCAAATTGGATGGCTTGATGTGAGTCATGAAATGATTTTTTAAATTTTTTTTTTATATTTATTCAATGACACTAGTAGAACTCCCCACTCATTTTGAAATTTACAGGACAAGAATGATAGTGCATACAAAAGATAAATGATCTCTTTGTAAACAATTCCATATTAAATCGCTATGTCTAGTAAGAGCAAATTTAAGGTATAATGAGAGCAAATTTAATGTGCAATATAGACAATTCCATATTAAACCGTGTCAAGCAAACCAGGTTGCATCTAAATACTACTTAAGCAGTGAGGATCCATTTGCATTTAATATATTACATAGTAATATATTAGGTAAGTAATATAGCGGCCCTGGGGCGGGGCGGGGAAGGGGCAAGGGCAAGGGTAGGGGTAGGGGTGGGGAGTGAGGGCTGCGGAGGCGTCAGGGGTAGGGAGCAGGGGTTGGGGAAGGTCAGGACGGGGTATGTAATGGAGAGGGGTTGCAGGTGGGGAGTGGGGAGGACCAAGGGCAGGGCAGTTGTTGGGGAACGTATAAAGCTGATGGGAGAGGCAAGACCGGAACATGTTATGGCGAGGGCGTTGGAGTCAGGACAAGAAGCGGGAGTTGGAGATGGATCACGGTAGGCGTGGGGTGGGGGCTTGGGAGGGGTCAGGGTTGGGGTAGGTGATAAACGCGGGTACTGGGCAAGCTGCAGGGGCAGGGGTGGCGAGGGGGCAGGTGATAAACGCGGATGCTGGGTAAGCGCCAGGGGGCAGGGGCGGGGAGCGGGGACTGGGGTTAGGGCTAGGGCAAGTGATGGGGAGGGCGCAGGTGAGCAACGGCAGCAGTAGGTGAGGGAGCGGGGCTGGAGAGGGCTGAGGATTGGGGCAGGTGATGGCGAGGGGAAGGTGATGAGGGCTGGGACAGGGGCATGCGATGGTGGTGGGAGAGGGGCAGGCACTGGGGTTGGGCACGGGTTGGAGAGGGCAAGCGTTGGGTGGAGCAGGGGCTGGCGAGGGGAACAACTGCGAGGGGTTGGGGTACGGGCTGGAGAGGGTAAGCGCTGGGTGGAGCAGGGGCTGGAGAGGGGAAGCTCTGGGAGGGTTAAGGACGGGCTGTTAATGCAACTTTCAAATTTATCTACTCCACTTATAAGTGTTTGCACACATATCTATTTCTACACTATCTGCCCACATCTATTTATATCTCCCTTTATCTCCAATTTGGGTTATAGCCCTCATTTGAAGCCATCAGCTATCATATATTTTTTTTTTCATATTAGCCTATTCAAATATCTCAATCTAAAATTCAAAATACTTTACCATTTTACAATAAATTTTTTTTTTTAAATACATCACCAATAACTATTTAAACTACAAATTAACGATATTTAAAGATTGTGACTAAAATAGTCAACTCAATGTTTATGACCATTATTAATTCACACTATTAATGTATTATTCTTTGAGGCATGACAAGCATGGTATAATCATGCTATCTATATATATGTATTTCAATATAAATTAGGAATGTGTACAAAGAAACCATATATCTTTTGTGAATGGAGGTCACAATTATTCTCAAATATTAGATGTCAAATTGGATGGCTTGAGGTTAGTCATATAGTGAATTTTTTTTTGAAATTTTGTATTTATTCAATAACACTAGTACAACCATCCACCCATTTTGAAATTTGCATGACAAGAATGATTGTGCATACAAAAGATAAATCATCTCTTTGTAAATAATTCCACATTAAATCGCTATGTCTAGTAAGAGCAATATAAGAAGAGCAATGTAAGAGCAAATTTAAGGTTCACTGAGAGCATGTAGACAATTCCATAATAAACCGTGTCAAGTAAGAGCAATGTATTTTTTAGGTTACATTTAAATACTACTCAAACAGTAAGGATCTATTTGCATGTAATGTATTACATAGTAATATATTACGTCAGTAATATAGCTGGGCTAGCGCAAGGATAAGGGTGGGGTGTGAGGGTTGTTAGGCTAGGACAGGGGTGTGAGGGTTGCTTGGCTAGGGCAGTAGTAGGGGTGGGGTGTGAGGGAAGCGGTAGGTAACGGCGAGGGGACTGGACTTGGGAACTGGGAGGGCTAGGGCACGACATGTGTTGGGAAGTGGGGAGGGCAACAACACGCAATGTACTGGGGAGGGGGCAAGGCCAGGCAAGTGAGGGGAGGGTCGCTGTGGACGGCGCCAGGTGGGGAGGGTCCAATGGAAGGGGGGAGGGGGCAAGGCCAGGCAAGTGATAGGGAGGGCCGCTGTGGATGGGGCAGGGGTGGGATCGAGGGCTAGGGCCGCGTGGAGAGGGGCCAATGCTGGGTGTGGAAGGGCAAGGCTGGAGCAGGTGATGGGGAGGGGGCTGGGGATGGGTAGGGGTGGGGAGCGAGAGTTGGAGAGGGGTTAGGGTTGGGGCTTGGGCTGGGGCAGGGGATGGGGTAGGGGTGGGGAGCAAGAGTTGGAGAGGGGTCAGAGCTGGGTAGCTGTGGGGAGCAGGGGCTTGCGCGGGGTCAGGGCTGGGGCAGGTGATAGGGAGGGGCACGTGATGGACGTTGGCGCAAGGGTAGGGGAGGGGAGCGAGGGGCTGGCGAGGGTTAGGGCTGAGTAAATGATAGGGAGAGGGCAGCAGATGGGTGCTGGGTAGGGGCAGGGAGGGGTCAGTGCTGGGGTGGGGGAGGGGCAGGGTTAAGTGCTAGGGTGGGGGAGGGGCAGGTGCTGGGGGCAAGTGGCCTAAAGCTAGGGTTTTTCTGAGTCTAGTTTTTTCTCTCATAACTTCATAGTTTTCTCAGGCACACACTGGCTAATCAGGTTTCAAGGGTCTATGGAGTTTAAGATTCTCAAGAGTCTAACCTAAAATGATCTCGAAATAATCCTTTTTTAAGCTAAAAGTCGACCATAAGCAGAAGATTTCCAATTCTGGACCAATCGTTTGGGGTCAGTCTGGGCTGGGCGACACTGGGAGCGTCGCTCAAACCAAATATGCCTAAAATCAGTAGATTCGTGTCTGGGGTGATTTTGGGTCTGTCGGATGTCGCTTGCCAAAAATTAGCCCATTCGGGTTAGCCTGGGCTGTGTCGCCCAGTCCAGATCTGCCCAAAATCGGTATATTCATGTCTGGGCGGATTTTGGGCTGTCAGGATGCTGCCTACAGAAAATAAGTCGATTTGGGTCACTAGGACGGTCAGCCAGACCAAATATGCCCAAAATCGATAGATTCCTTGTCTTGCCACCTGCTAAAAATTAGCCGATTTGGGTTAGTTTGGGCTTGGCGACAATGAGAGCCTCACCCGGGCGACACTCCCACTGAGAGCCTCACCCAGGTGACACTGGGAGTGTCACCCAGACCAAATCCTCCCAAAATCACAAAATCCCAACTTTGGGGCTGCTTGGGAAAATTTGGGTCAAAACAAGGTGTTTTGTTATTTTTAATGAGTTTTTTTTAACTAAACCAGGATATTTTACAGAAATTGGATCACAGAATAGGTGTTATAGACTATGGCGGTCTATAGTGTGATAATTTACTAGGATAATATGGTCATAAGGGTTTAAAAATATCACAAAATTTGCTGGTTTTAAAAATGGGTGTCTACAAGGTTTTTTGAAAGAGAGTTTTGGATTGGAACATCGGGATTGATGAACAGGAGATCGTTGTTTCCATGTCCACCATCGAAAAGCTTCATGAACATCTCGCACAATGAGTTCTGATGTTCCGGATTAAGCTTCATCAACCTCTTTTTTAACTTGTTTTATTTCTGGTTTATTGATTTTTCTTTTTAGTCTCTAAGATTTCGTTTGGCCAATGGCACACCGTAACCAATTCGGTGTCTGCACCTCTTCCGGAGATCCGTTGCCTTGGTGGGCATTCTTCACTCTTCTTTCTTGAATCCGAGTATATTCTCCCATTGACAAAGCCTATTCGCAACTCAGATATGTAACGACACCATATTGTTTGGATCATTCATTCATGGTATCCGTTCTAAAGGGTTTAATTCCCATCATGATTGGTTCACGTAGACTCTACCCAGGATCAAAGTAAAATCGTTGGTATAAGGTACTACTGAATTTCTTTTAGTTTTGATGAATGCATATCACTATATAATTCTTTCTCTCTCTTCTTTCTGAGTTGGGAGACGTGTAGGAAAAGTTGAATCAAAACGGTTAACCGGACCGGAAGCGGTTCAATCGGCCTAACCGATAAATCAGTCGGTTCAATCAGTCTAACCGGTAAATTGGTTCATTCGACCGCCTAACTAGGCAAGTCCCAGGTGGTAAAAAATATGTTAAAAAAATATAAAATAAAATCTAATAAAATATGAAAAATATTTAAAGAAAGAATAAACAAAGCACATCTAACGTTGAAAATTAATGAAAAAAAAGGATTTTAAAAAATCGAATTGTGCCTAGGGGTATTTTTTATTGTTTTTAAAAGATGGAAAATACCAAAACATTTTCAAATCTTTGACAAAATGATAAAAAACATTTAAAAATACATTCCAAACAAAATCTCTTATTTTTTGGTATTTTATATAAATTTTTATTTTCTTTTAAATACTCGGCTGGTTCACCAAAACTGGAACTGGCCAATGGCTGGTTCTGATTCAACTGGGCTAACTCGACGGTTAGAATTTGAACTGCCCAATTCTCCCTACATTGGTATAGACTTAACACAAATGGATTTCAAGTTTGGGATATAATGCATCTTGTAATGCATTATCATGAGTTGTCAATTTTCAATATTTTCTTGTATTTATTGATCCGCTCAATCCACATTATTTTCGAAGCTTTGAGTTTTATTATTAGAGATGAAAATGAATTTTCAGGCCATCACGAAGATTTCTGTCAAGATTTTTGCTACTTAAAAATCATCTTTCAACAATATTTAGTGGTAAGCCTTAGTTTGATTGTTTTAGGACTCAACCGTATACAAACCACACCCTTAAAAACCTTGATCAAAATCACATAAACATGATTAGTACTAAAACACACATAAAAAGATAAATATGTTGTGGATGTATTGACTGGTCTTATTAAAAGCCAAAGATCAAAATCAATCCTTTCTAGTATCTGGGAAGGGATTGATTATTGCCAACCCATTTATCTTCGGCATTGCCATAACGTTGTTGGTAAAGGTGATCGAACTTCATTTTAGTTTGATAAATGGCACTACGACCTTCGGTACTCTTTCCCGGAGGTCTTCTCCAAAGGTTTCAATCCTTTGGCCTCGGTGAGAGAGTTAAAGGGGGGCATATTCTACCAACAATTGTTGGACCATTGTTTGGAAGGGGTCAATCTTTAATGGAACTGTTACATAGTTTCTGTTATGCCATATCTAAAGAAGGTGGATTCGTGTGGGACCTTAATCCATCGGGAGGCTTTACAGTCAAATCAGTGTATAGGCTTCTTTATGATGATCGCTGCAGACTTTCGGATCAAAATCTATCGAAAATATGGAAGCTGCAAGTCCCGTTAAAGATCCAGCTATTTCTTTGGGTGGCATGTCAAAACATATTGCCTATTATGGATAATCTTTGAAGAAGGGGATTCATCTTAGTTAATGTATGTGGATTGTGTTTGAGAGACAATGAAAATGTTGATCATGTTAAATTGTTCATTGACACAAGAACTATGGGACTGGTGTAGAAAATTGATAAAAATGCATATCATGATACCAACAGAGTATAAGGGTGATTCTACAGGAATGGATGTGCCATGGTATGTCAAAGATTTGCACAACCCTATGGAGATTGTTATGGGTTAGAACTGTGCGGAATATTTGGGGAGAAAGGAATAGGAATAGGAGAGCATAATATTTGGGGAGAAAGGAATAGGAGAGCATTTGAAGGAGCAAAAACCGTTACAGATATCCTAAAGTCCACTGTTTTAGCAATGGCAGCTTAATGGTTCTCCATTGATAAGGATTGCAAATTTATCCCCATATTGCAGGTAATTGAGATCCCACTTGAAGTAGCTCAGCTACATTTCCATACCTAAATCAAGCATAATTTATTGGTCCCTTCCTGCTGAAAACTATTTGAAATTAAATTTTGATGGCAGTTCGTATGGAAACACTGGCACCATTAAGGATCACAGGGGCAACCACATTTACACTTATTCTGGTCCTTGTAATTACAGCAACCATGAGTGAGGCAAAAACTAGACACTTATTCTGGTCCTTGTAATTACAAGGACAATGAGTGAGGCAAAAACTAGAGGTTTGTTGGAGGGGCTAAAATTGCTCACAAGGCTCAACGGACACAAGATTGTCGAAGGTGATTCGAGCAAATGATATTGCATGGGCAAAAGGTGAGACAAAGCCTCCATGGAGCCTTAGCAAGAAACTGACTTAATCTTAGTTAGTGGTTATTTTGTGCTACATCATTGCATTTGAGAGGCTAATTCTGAAGCGGATTCTCTTGTAAAGGGGTGTATGTTGTACACCAATCATCGTTGGTAGTTACATCCTTTTTTCTAATCATACTATCGTTGTAATTTTTCTCTAATAACATTCGTAGTAACCGTCTAAAAATAAATAAATAAATAAATAAATAAATGCATGCTCAAATATGATTCCTACCAATGCGCTGCCCAAAAAATCAGAGAGGTCAGTATATATATAATTAAGGCGAGGGAGGTGGAACAAGGTGCTGCTCGAAAGCTGTGGGCGTTATATCAAAATAGGACCGAGACATTAATGTACTGCTATTTGCATGTATGCTTAAGAACCTAGGCACGAAATATAAAAAAATCTTTCAATTCCAAAATACATTCGCTAAGCAATATCTACAATTTTCATTTCATTTCAATATGAATAACTATAATACGGTGTGGTTTGTTTATGGCTGAGGCCTTAAACAATCAAATTAAGGTGCACCCTCAAATAATGTCGAAAGATGTTTCAGTACTAAAAATCTTTGTAATGGCCTAAAAATTTATTTTTATATCTAATTATTATAAAATTTAAAGTTTCAAAAATAGTATAGATCGAGTAGATCTATGAGTATTTGAAAATCTTAAAAATTGACGGTCCAGAAAATGCATTACATGATACACTATTTCCAAGACTTAAAATGTATTTTTCTTATGTCCATACATCTTAGGGTCAAGATGATTGGTTTGAGGATTTTTGGGCATCGAAACAACCTCTTCTAGTGAGTTTTTGAAGTGCGCCTTAATTTGATTGTTTAGAGCCTCACCCTTATTAATAGTTTATATATAATTTAATATGAGTGTGGTTTGTATAAGGCTGAGGCCCTCAACAATTAAAGTGGGTGTGGTTTGTATAAGGTTGAGGCCTTAAACAATTAAAGTTAGGTGCACCTTCAAATAGTGTCGAAAGATATTATTTCAATATTGAAAATCTTTGTGATGCCATAATAATTTAATTTCATCTCTAATTATAAAATTTAAAGATTTAAAAATAGTGTAGATCAAGTAGATCTATAAATGCTTAAAAATATTAAAATAAACGGTCAAGAAAATACATTACAAGATGTACTATTTCCAAGCCTTGAAATCCATTTTTTCCCATGTCCATAAATTTTGAAGTCGAGGTGATCAATTTGATAATCTTTGAGCATCGAAACATCATCTTCTAATACATTTTTGAGGTATGCCTTAATTTGATTTTCAAGGGCCTCACCCTTATATAAACATTTTCCATTTAATATATGGGTGTGGTTTCTATAAGGTTGCAACCTTAAACAATCCAATTAAGACGCACCTCCAAATTTTATCATAACATATAATTTTGGTCTAAAAAATTCTTAGGATTATCTGAAAATCTATTTTTCATATCTAATTATAAATTTTAAACTCCAAACATGGTTAAAATCAAGTAGATCTATAAACATATGAAAAGCTTGAAAATGGACTGTCTCGATAATGTGTTGAAAGATGCACTATTTTTGGAACTTAAAATCTTTTTTTTTTTTTTTATATATGTATTCATTAATCTCGATGTCGAAATGATCAATTAGAGAGGTTTTCAACATTAAAACAATCTTTTTCGATGGATTATTGAGGTGCATATGTAATTATACATTTTAAGGTTGCAACCTTATATAAACTTTTTTTTTAATTACATATGAACGCCTCAATTAATTCATGGTAGGAATACGTACCCGCTTCATTAAAAGGTTCTATATAATTTAATATTGACATAAATATTGTGAGAAATATATAATGAATGAGAAAATTTTAAATAGACATTTGTTTAGCGAAATAATGGGTAACTTTGAGAGGACAGCAGAGGGATTTTGTTATGTTTATAATACGCTTTCATAAATATTATAAATAAGGAAAAGGTTTATATAGAGCCGAGGCTCTAAACAATCAAATTAGAACCCACCTCAAAAATTTCAATAGAAAATGTTGTTTTGATGCCTAAATATTCTCAAATTGATAATCTCGACATCAAGATGCATAGACATGAGAAAAAAATGGATTTCAAGTTTTGTAAATAATGCATCTTGTAATACTTTTTTGGACCGTCAATTTTCAAGATTTTCAAGTTTTCATAGATCGAAAGCTTTAAATTTTATAATTAAAGATAAAAATATATTTTAAGGCTATCACAAAGATTTTAAGCATTGAAACCACATTTCTCGACACTATTTGAAGGTGTATTTTACTTTGATTGTTTAGAGCCTCGGCTCTGTACAAACCGCACCCTATAAATAATAATGTTTTAATAATTGGTACTGTTCAAGTTTAACTACAATTGTTATTGTTATTAGTAGAATAGTACTTATTATAGATAATAAAGAGAATATTGATTCAATTCCAATAACCCAATGCAATGCAAGAAAACGACTCTTACAGGCGTGCTAATTTTTCAAGACTCGGAAGAAAAATCAAAACTAAATAAAATGAAAAATTACAATAATGAGGGATTCTTCTTTTCAACCTCTACAAAATTGAATACTCTCACAATCGCAGTGATTAGGCCAAATACTAACTTCAAACTAAAAAAGAATAAAAGAAACTCTAAAGTTTTGATAAAAATAATCATATAAATAAATAAATATAATAAACAACAATAGTAAAACATGTATAGGCAAGAGCTTTATAAGTTTGGTAAAAGAGTAATAGGTAATTCAAGATGCATCTATAAATCTTAGATAATGGGTTATATTCAGAACATACGAGTACCCCAGTATGATTCAGGCCGACTTGGCGCAGCAAATTTCGGGCGACAAATTCAGGGATTTGGAGGTATTTCTGGGTCTCTCCCCAAGTAACTCGGGCTAGCCCTACAGGTGAGGTGAGTTTTGGTGAGAGACTCTGCCTAGTAACTCGGCCTAGGTGAGTTTTGGTCTGGGGTTGAAATGTTCCGAGACTCTACCGAGTAACTCGGCCTACCCCTATAGAGGAGGCCAGTTTTGGTAAGGATTCGAATCTCACTAATGAACATCATTTTTTTAAGGATGAGGTTTGTATAATGCGTCAACCTTATACTATTGAAGTAAGCTGCGCTTAATAACTATACTGAAATGTAGTTTCAGTACCGCAAAGCTTTGTGATGTGAAAACCCCAATTATGAAATTTAAAGTTTTAGAAATGATGACGATCAAACAAATCTATTAACACTGCTATTTTTATTGTATTAAAAGATGAACTGTTTTTAATATTAGAGAGTCCCTTCTGTTTTTCTCATGCCTGTAAATCTCAAGGTCGAGATGATTTTTCCTATGGAGGAACAACCTTCACTAGTGGGATTTATTAGGTGCACCTTATCCCCTTTTTTAAAAAGGTAAAACTAGTGGGGTTAGTAGGTGCACCTTAACCCCTTTTTTAAATAAGAAAGTAAAAAGAAAAAATGTAAGCCCACGAGAATCAAACTCTAAATCTCTTGGAATCAAACTCTAAATCTCTTGCAAGCACGCTGCTCAATGTCCGGTTTAAAAAACGGATCGGTGACCCTGATTGGGCTTCCAAAAAACCGATCCGGATCGACGAATCGGCGATCCGGATCGGGAATCGGGTGAATCAGTCAGAATAAAGCTTAAAAAAAATTCGAAAAAATTATTAAAATTCATTATAAATATTTTTTTTTAAGAATTCAATAAAAAATGAGGGTACTCCATTAAGAATTTTTATGTTTTTGAATGAATATGCGAATATTGATATGTTCTTTCCCCGCATGAACCGCCATTCAGCATTTAATTTACAGTATTTCGTGCTCATCCCTACACTGTTGCTGTTGGGACTCGATATGTGAATAATATGGCTGGGATATGGTGGCCTCAGAATCATCATCTCTCTCATTTTCTCTTTGAATAATATGGATTAAAAAAAAAAAAAACAAATTTTCAAAAAAATCGATCATGGATTAAAAAAAAATCACAAATTTTCAAAAAATTCTATCATGGATTACAAAAAAAAATTCGATCATGGATTAAAAAAAAAAAATCACAAATTTTCAAAAAATTCAATCATGGATTACGTAAAATTCGATCATGGATTACATAAAATTCGATCATGGATTACATAAAATTCGATCATGGATTACAAAAAAAAACAAACAAAAAAAAACAAACAAAAAAAAACAAAAAATTCAATCGTGGATTACAAAAAAAGAAAAAAACAGTTCGATCATGGATTACAAAAAATTCAATCATGGATTACAAAAAACTCTATCATGGGTTACAAAAAAAGCAAAAAACAAAAAATTCAATCATGGATTGCAAAAAAAAAAAACAAACATTTCGATCATGGATTACAAAAAAAAAACAAACATTTCGATCATGTATTACAAAACATTCGATCATGGATTACAAAAAATTCTATCATGGGTTACAGAAAAAAAAAAAAAAAAAAACAAAAAAATCGATCATGGATTACAAGAAAAGAAAACAAACATTTCGATCATGGATTACAAAAAATTCTATTATGGGTTACAAAAAACCAAAAAATTCGATCATGGATTACAAAAAAACAAAAACAATTCGATCATGGATTACAAAAAAATCAATCAAGTATTACAAAAAAATCTATCATGGATTACAAAAAAAAAAAAAAAAAAAAAAACGTACGGACTCGCCGATTCACTGTTCGGACTCGCCGATTCCGTACAGTGATCGGCGAGTCACTGTACGGAATCGTCCGGTTCTAGAGAGAACCGGACGATTTCCGATTTTTCAACCGATCCGGTCCCTTTTCGCGAATTCCGAGTCGAACCGGGCGAGTCCGGTTCGACTCGGCGTTTTTTAAAACGCTGCGATACGCCATTAGCTATTAAACCACAATATGCCCACTAATTATACATATTACGTTTTTATCTTTATTTTTTTAAAAAAAATGATTTGGACTCGGGCAAACCCTCGAGTAACTCGTCTCGGCCAAGGCCCGAATACCTTGACTGTGTCCATTTTCTAAACACTGATTCCAAAGCTATTTTTAAAACAAGGTTGTCTTATTGTGATGCAAAAATGTCAAAATCAGAATCAATTTTGATAAAAAGTTTTAGTCACATTTGAATTATGATTAGGAGGTCCAAATAAATTTTTATAAATTAGGTTTGAGTCAGTCTGTATTGATTGCTAATTATTGTTATTTCATAACATTGTCTTAGGTTTTTTTGTTGAATTCGCAGGGTTATTTGAAGGTTATTTGAAGCTAGGCTTGTTATTATTATTATTATTATTATTGGATAAGTGGGGGAGAAAGTCCCCTACCCGTTCTATCATTCAATTTGCATTACAATCGATCCATCAAGATGATCAAATTTGGATCCCAAGCTCTAAATGTATTGTATAAAAATGGATGGGTGATGGAAGTTGCTTTCTCTCTTTGGCTTTCCATCTCCATTAAGCCAACCCTTTCCCCAATAGAAAAGAAAAACTCATCGGATTCTCTCCTTGAATCTCTCTTAACCTATCTTATCTATCACATGTTATATCTTTATCTAAATTTTATCCTTAAATCTTTGTCGTCCATCGTGTCCATCTCATCTTATATCTTTATCCAAACTTCAAATCTAGATGTTATCCCCAAGCTATTGGAAGTTCGATTTCTCTCAATGTCTCCTTTTACTGGGGCATAACTTTCTTTTTACCTTAAAATCTCTCATTATAATAACTTTCTTTTGACCATAAAATCTCTCCTTATATTCCTATCTCATATAATTGGACAAGAGAAGTCCAATTACCCTACATGGTTGTCCTGAACTTCATGATGGGAGGTAATCATCCCTCATTTCTCTAGCTATAGGGCATCTTGTTGGTCTGAAGACACGTGTCCTTCGCATAACTATAGCTTAATATATGCGGTATAGCTGTTTACATTGGGAATGGGATTAGGGGTGGATGTCCCAACATAATGTCTCACCCTTCATTTCTAACGTTAACATATAAAAAAAAAGAGTAAAAAACGAGTCGTGCACCTTAAACATAAACATTTATATTGCAAAAAGAAATATTTTCCATAAAATAAACTCACTTATGATATTGGGTCCCAGTGCTATTAATAAAATAACATAAAGTAGTCTATGAGATGGAGGATACATTTCTACATTTGTGTCCCCCGAGGTATCAAACATCCATCTTAATCTTAAGATAGATATAATGTTTGGGTCCCTCCTAAAGAAAAAAATCTAACAGTTCAACAAATTATCTTTTTAGCTTTTATATATATATATATATATTTTACATTTTAATGATTTCCATGTTAGAGACTATATATATCTAAATAATTAGGTCCTAATTTCATTTAAAAAATACATAAAAAAGAGTGGTCATATATCTACATGCGAGTCCTAGGACTCATAAAAACCTTGTCCATGAAATAATAATAGAAAATAACTGAAATAACTGCCAGCGTTTACAAAATATTGAAAACAATGGTTTACATATCTGAAAGAAGTCCTCAATTTTAAAATAATAAAAAAACTATTTTTCTAATATTTCGAGGGGCTGTCTTCAAATTTCCACTCTTGTCTCTCTTAGCCATATTTTGGGTAAAATCTTATTTCCCTAATGACTATTACAAACAGAAACAGATTATCCTCGAAGCATCTTGGTCGGGAAGTGACATTAAAGAATTTCAGAAGGGAATAGATGCCAAAACAAAACAAAAAAATTGCAAACAATTAGTGAATATTTTCACGAAAGTATTTTCACGTGAAAGAACATCCCACATGATTAGGAGCAGGAATTTTTTCGCATCAATTGGTCCCAGCTCATTTTTTTTCACACCTATTAGCAGCCAATTGGTGTGGAAAAAGTCATATATCGAATCACATCGGGGAATTATTTCATATGAAAATATTTTCAAAAAAATATTTTACGCCTACTAAACTTGCCCTAAGAGATTGAAAATAAATGTTGTATACTCAAAGTTATATCTAATGTCCTAGCCGTGCTAGCCTACATCAGTTCCATCAATCAACAATAACACGAGGAAATCCACAATCCCATTTAGCTCTCTATAGCCACACTATGGTCGTATTTCTTAGTTTTTATGGGCAATTATACAGATCGAGTTCTCTATAGTCATGGTGACTAACATATTCTTTTTTCTTTGATCACAGTCGGTAAAACTCTACTACAAGCTGCATTTTGCTTATATAAAAACGGATTGAATACAATAAGATAAGGAAGTTACAATTACTTATAACCATCCAATGTGAAATATGATAGCTTGGGTGTGTAATAAAATTTGAAAAAATTTCTTTCGAAACTTTGAGCTTAGTCAATAGAATAAATATAATAGCTCAATTGTACATCCGATGTGACTACTTTACACCAAAAGTAAATAATCTCATTATATATGTTTTCATATAAAAATTGACAGCTTTGATTGTGAGCATAAAAACACCCACGTTAGGAGATTTGAGTATTAGCTTGGCCATCCAAACTGAGAACTGAAGGTAGTGATGCACTTTATTTCACTTAAATCTTCTGATATAATTTTTGGTAGATTTGTTGGTGTGAACCCACATTACGTCTTTTTTACTGACCAAGCTAAAAGGCACTAACAGGTCCCGGCCGACCATGAAGACCGGATTGGACACAGATTGGGGTTGGGGTTCGTGCCCTGTAGATACCGTCTGTCGGGTAGGGCAAGGTCTGAATTTACGCTTGCTAATTTAATGGGTTGATCCCAGGTCTCAGTAATAAGACCCGACGAGCCCTCATACAACTTGGATTGGAATCATGGGTTTTGAAAGTCCAAATCAATGTGATCCGCATGAGACCTGCAGACCCAATCAGGCTGGCCCGAGCCTTATTGTAAGGCCCACTAACGTAGCGAGTCGAGCCTCGGTCGGGCAAAGTTCGGCCCTCTTGCACCACTGCCAATAATTAAGAATGGCTAAAGTTGGCACCTAAAAACTTTCAACAACAATAATAACAATTATCATTCTTACTATAATTATTAGTAGCTTAGATACCTCGGAGGATTTTATTCATCAAAGAAAAATACCTTATGAAAGCTGAGCATCCATTCTCATCCACACCCATGCACAAAAAAAAAAAAAAGAAAAAAAAAAAAAGGTTGCCCCACTCAAGTGGGGACCATGCCCGATTTGACATGTGTAAGATACCCTACACCAATCACTCTATCTAAGACGCGTGCCTTGTGAGGGACCACCAAACATTGACACTTGTGTACCCCCTAAAAAATTTCCCCTTTATTCTACTATTTTTAAAATACATAAAAGGGGAAAGAAAACATTGTCCCATGAATCCGGCATAGGGTTTTAGAGTTCACATGATGGGTGGGCAGGTCCGGTTCGACGGGAGCAAGAGCTGGATTCGAGACCGTATCTCCAATGCCTTGGAGATTGTTAAATTTATTCAAAAAATCCGTTGCATATCTTATACATATGGCTTAAATAATGCAAAGTAACTTATGGGTATTGCTTATTTTGGGCTTTGAAATGTGATTGATCACAAAGCTCAAAAGGTAGGTTATTTTAGTGGAAAGAAATGGTCATATAATTGAACTTTGAGGTTAGTGCAATTATGAAAGGGAGGGGGAGACAATTATTGGTCATGAAAATGGCTAAGTACATGGATTTTTATATACATGGTTAGAGGACCAATGATGGTTGCAATCTAGTGGACATCCTCTTTCCACGTTTGAAAGAGCCGAGGTCGTGAAGAATGAAGGCATGTTCAGTCCCATTCATCCAATCTTTCCATCTTTAAATAGACTTCTTCTCTTTTTCCCTCTTCCTCCCAAATTTTATTTGTTTTTTTTCAAGTGGATTCCAACGCCTTGCCAACTGCTTTGAGCCAATAGATTCCTTCAATTAGTGGGGTTTCCCTTTCAATAGCCAATAAATCTCGCTCTTTATCTCTCTCTCTAGCTTTAGGTGTGTATATGTTGTGGTCCTCCAGATATGTGGGGCTTTTGATGTTAAACTTCCAATGGTGCAAGGTATGTCCCAAAGTTTCAAGGCATGACTTTGCTTTTCTGTCGTGGTTGGTCCCTTGATTTGGGGACTTATGAGAGGTAGTCTTATTCTTTGATGCCTACTCTCTCAAGAAAAATATCTTGGCCAACTTCTAAGACTGCGCATTTTTTTTTTTTAATAGTACTTGTGAAATTCTTGTTTAGTGTCTTATACATAGATCCCTCATCAAGAATCTTGTTTAGTGTCTTATACATAAATCCCTCATCAAGAATGGATTCTAAGTGGTCATCTCAACAGGGCGCCACAACATGATCTCTTCGACTTCCACTTCTACTATATAAGAGATACTATCCTCTCTCAACTAATAAAAAAAGAAGTATTCCTTTTTAATAATACTGTGAAATTCTTGTTTAGTGTCCTGCACACAGATCCCCCATCAGGAATGGACTCAAGGGCTAAGTGGTCATCATGATAGGGAACGACAACATGATCTCTTGAGTTCTACTCCTACTATATATAAGACACTTTCCCCCTTGAACTAACCAGAAAAAAAAGGTATTTAATAGTACTGGTGAAATTATTGTTTAGTGTCTTATACATAGATCCCCCATCATGAATGGACTCAAGGGCTAAGTGGTCATCATGGCAGGGTGCCACAACATGATCTCTTAAGTTCTGTTTCTACAATATATGGTATAATATCCCCCCTTGAGCTAACCCCAAAAAAAAAAAAAATTGTTTTTAATAGTACTAGTGAAATTCTTGTTTATTGTCCTATACACAAATCCCCCCATCAATTATGGACTCAAAAGCTAGGTGGCCATTATGATGGGGCGCTACAACATGATCTCTTGAGTTCTACTTCTACTATATAGCATATACAATTCTCCCCTGAACTAACCCAAAAAAAAAGCTTTCCTTTTTAACAGTACTAGTGAAATTCATGTTTATCGTTCTATACACAGATCCCCCATCAGGAATGGACTGAAAGGCTAAGTGGTCACTAGGACAGGGCACTACAATATGATATCTTGAGTTCCACTTCGACTATATAGAAGGACACTATCCACACCGAACTAAGCCTCTCCCCCGTACCAAAAAAAAAAAAATTGGAGAGAGAGAAGATAGATCCCCATCTAAATGAAATGAATGTGAGAGAGAGGAGGAAGTAGTTGTCTAACTGAAATGAAACGGAATGCAACCTTTTCAGGCATTACTCTCTACCTGTCCCACAAAAGAATTATGATTGGTCTTTTTTTAATTCCATGATGTGGAAAACTTTGGTAGAAAACAAATAAATTCAGTACAAACTGCCAAGAATAAGATTTAAGGGCAAAACTGATGTGTACAATTCCTCCCACTTTTATTTATTTCTATATTTCTTGGATCACTTCAGAACTATTTACTGTACTTTGGTACTTGTGTGCTTAATACCTATGTAATTTCGAAGCTGTTGATTTTAAAAGAAAATAGACATCTTGGCTATTCTAGTGAGGGTCCACCATTATATGTAGAGAAGGACTTGAAAGCAAGACTAACATAGAAAGATCATTAGGAGAAGTTTGTAGTTGTTAACAGGAAATTTCAACATGTTGCCCACTTTGCTTTTTAACATATAATTTGGCTCTATGGAAGAATATTTCTTGAAAATTTCTGAGAGAGAGAGACAGAAAGAGTAAGTTGAGGGTTTGTGGGGGACAGAGAGGGCACTGGGACTTGTAGGAGAGATGATTTGAGGTAAATAGGATTTGTTGCTATAAAATATATTTTCAATCTATTTAAAAAAGTCATTGGTTTTTTTTATGCCAAGTGGTAAATTTATGAATTGTACTTTTTGTCTATTATTATTTAATGAAAAATGGGTAGGGGGTTTTCCCCTTTTTTTTAGGACTCCGACGAGCCCTTAGCCTTAACTACTTAAGGTTAGGAATTGAGCCCCCGGAATTTGGTCTACAAAGGAATTGCTGTAGTCCTAGTCTATGCAGCAAAGATAATTAATGGGTGGCTTAACATTCAAAAAAGAAAAACAATGGGCGGTTTAGGATGCTCTTGAGCCCGTAAAGTACACCATACCCTTCTTCCCACCGCATTCAATGGAATGTCACACCATTCATAAGAGACTTCCTCTCAAGAAAGCCTATTTGAAAGTAAATCACGAGGATTTGATTACGTTTAGGAACTGTAATAGCCTTCTTAATCATAACCTGGCATCCATCTTTATCTTTTCAAAATGTCACTTGAAATGTTCTCTCGTGGGAGATGTTCTGAATTTGTGCAGCAATTTGTGTATAAACAAGGCTAATACTTGATTGTTGATTCCTTGTGTATTTTCTGGGGTTGATATTGATTTTAAGTAAGAAAAGGGCATCTTTGTGAGCCTTCCAAATATTTTGGGATTAGTAAAGTTCAGGGTAACTCTCATTCATTGATTTTTTTTGAGTAAGTAAAAGTGCAAGTGATAAATGGAAAGAAACCATGATATGAAAAAAAGGATTCAAATCCAGGGCGAATCATATATATATATATATATATCCCATAAAAGGGGCGAACCTGATCAAAGCGTCATTCAACGCTTCATAAAAGAGTGTTTTTGTGGGGCTACCTCATTGATTGTCTCATGTTTTCTTACGCATCCATGGAAGCTCCTAAAATTTCATTTTTTTCTCTTATAGTAGGATTGATTGCACCATTATACAATAAGAAACCAATTAGATTTGGTTGAAACCCAAGTTGGACCTTAAATAACAATGACACAAGTTTTTTCTTTTATTTTAAATATTCGGTGGCTTTTTTTTTTTCTAATAAGTCACAAAAGTAATCTTTTACCAATGCTATGAATGGAACTCAAGAGGTCAAATAAAAACACCTTCCGCCTTGACCACCTAATGTTGAGATCTGACCACTTAGCATTGAGCTCATTCCTTAGTTAATCGTAATTTAGTCTTTTAAGTCACTTAACACATACATCACCATATAACCAACCACATGTTCAAACCCTAAACACACTAAAGTTACATGTGCAACTTGATTAGGAGGGCCCCTACATCAGCTTTAGTTTAAGAATTCCAGATATTGTATCCGGGGTTTGGAATATTCCAGGAATGCTTTGTGGAAAAATTTGTAATTTTCCAATTGACCTTTGAATTTTTTGTAATCTTTATTGACTCGTGGTTATAAGTGTTCAAAGTTCAACCTTCAAACAGTGTACCAACACTTCCTGGAAATTACGTTGCAATAACCAGACAAAGTCTCCGAAAATTTTTTGCTCCTTCCTTTTCCATTTCATATCATACATAGTAATATAACAGTAGTTTGTTACATTGCTTTGCATCCTTCTGTAAAGTTAACAAGAAGGTTGCTTTCAAAAGGCCTTCAAGGAAAAGAGGACAGATACATTTGACACTAAATTCCCTTTTTTTTTTTTTTTTAATCTGTTTTTCGCTTTTTGTTAAAGACATAAATACATGTAAATTCCTCATTTCTTTTACTTTATCCCCACGATCTTGGGGTTTTCTCTTTTTATTTACACCCTCTCTTGGGCCTTGAGAGACGAGCGTTTCCAGTCCACAAGCCGATGTAGAAAATCCATCACCTGCAATAGAACAATCATCCAAACCTAGTTTTATTAGCATATACATGGAAAACTATTTATAGAACATGAAAGATTCATTCAAACACAGCGTAAAAATATATAAAGATATCATTCACAGATTTAAAATTAAAAAAAAATAATTCTCAAACTTTATGACACACTCTAAGAGATTCATTTTTAAATCTAATAGCTAATAGTAATTGTGACCTCATTCCAACCAAAGTAAATGATCTCATAGTGACTAGAGATACAGAACGGAGAGAGAGGGAACTTAAGGTTCTCTCCGGATAGATTTTCTTCCTCTAAATGGGGAGGTATGATATGAACTCTCTCCGGATAGATTTTCTTCCTCTAAATGGGGAGGTATGATATGAACAAGTTTTTTTTTTTCTCATTACTTGGCGTTAAACATGGAAATTAAAAAGTATATAGAGTGGGGACAGGGGCACCGGTTCTTGCCTCGGAGGGTTCTTGTAACGAGTAGGTGGCATTTGTGTCTTTTGGGATCTTCGAGACGAGGATGCCGAAACCTTGTCCTCTGTCACGAAGAACCTATTTTTCATAAGAAAAAGAAGAAGAAAAAACCTCTTATTAGCACAAAAAAATTCATTTGGAGCTTCGAGAAAAAACAATAAACGGTATGATCATGATTGATGACTACCTTAAAGGCGTCTTCATCCGTTCGATCATCTCCAATGTACACTGGAAACACATCTTCACAATTGGCGAAACCTAGATACGCAAATTCTAATGAATTAGGATAAATCTAAATAATAAAAAAATAGAATGAAAAATTCAATTGGTCCTCTCACTTTCTAGGCTTAGTGGCAAATCAATCAAAGGAATAAAATAATGTAAAGAAGACTGAAAAGACTCACTCTCTTTAGTGGAGCTTTTGCAACTTACCAAGTGATTCTAACAAAAACTCAAGGGCTTTCCCCTTGTCCCATTTTATAGTAGGACGGATCTCTAGGACCTGGACAAATATCATATTAATCATGCATAAAATGCACTTTTAAATTACAAGAAATCGGAATATCCAAGGAGTTGGAGCCATAACTCACTTTTCTCCCTTGGGTAAGTCGCAATTTTGGGTATTCCCTCAACACTGTTCTAACTTCTTCAGCCAAAGTGCTCCATCTCTTCAAACCAAACAAACCCAATTAGAACAAGAATAGCCAATAACAAGGTTGGTGACTATAGAATGTAGTTTTTCAACAACAAAATAATTAAACTAACCAATAATAATTATTAATAATAATAAAATGAATATATAAATAAATAAATAAATACCTTTTCATCGACACAACGGAAATGCACAGACAGGCAAAACTTGTTGTTCTCGACCTTGGCACCGGGAATGCCTTTGGTCGTCTCCACCAATGCTTTATACACCTGAAAATAAGAATAAGAACACAATCAATAACAATAAGGAATAATTTTATATAAGCATCTATTCTATTTTGGCGGTGCTTGAAACTAATTACTATTTTTAATATTATTAAAAACTTGTCAAATCTACACTATCTAACTCAATACAACAACTTCGCGTCACAAGAAAGATTGGCAGCTTATACAAACTGCAGCTAGAACTAATAATAATAATAATAGTAATAGTAATAGGCCCTTTTTTTTCTAATACCCTCAGTCCTAATACAATACCCTCAGTCCTAATACAATACCCTCTTACGTTATGCTCTATTATCACCACAAATTATATAAACCTTTCATTTATGCATCAATTTTCCAAGAGTCATTAAAAAAAGACTTCTTAAATGAACTCAAATAAATTAATAATAAAAAAGGTAAAGACTCGGTACCACGTCGATCATGGGCAAGAACTCGCTCGCGGGCTGGAAAAGCACTGCCTTGTTCTTGCCCTGTTAACAAAAGATAGAGAGAGAAAAAAAAATCTCCATTAAAAAATGCTCAAAAAACACTGGTCACCGTAAAAAATATACCTCAAAACAACAAAAAGAAAAAACTTAGTAATGAGTATCAAATACATATACGTAAAAGACATACGATTAGACGTACCGTCTTGTCTAAAGCCCAGTTTCTCTGGCTTCGAGGCCTTCTTGCGGGGCCCTTGATATCCATTCCATGACTACCCGCATAGTACAGCTCAGCCAAGCGTACAAACCTATATACCTATATACAAATTTTATACGATATAATGAATAAGTAAAAAAATTTTACAACTTAAAAATATCAAGGCAATTAGGGCTGGCAATGGGCTGGTCAGCTTGTCCCCCTCTAAAGAGAACTGGTCCGGACCAACCTTTTTTCTTTTTTTGTTAGCTTGTTTTGTTTTTGGTCTTGCGGCCCGCCCGAAAAGAACAGGGCCGGGCATGGGCTGGTCCTAGGGCAGCGACCCGTTGCGACCTTTATGAAAATGAATAAAGAAGGAAAAAAAACAGAGTGCCCTGTTTGTTACGGAATGTACCTTGTCGCGGCACCTCCCGCTAACTATGGCAGTGGGGAAATACCTCGCCACGGCTCTAACCGCACTCCTCATCTGAATTAACCAAAGGCCCAAATAGATGAGAGAGAAAATCTTAGGAAAACGATAGGAGAGAGAGTGGCGTTGGCAAGAAAGTATTATTGAGTGGAGAAAATTGAAATACGGTTTTGTGGTTGATGAGAGAGAAAATGTTGATGTTGGGTCGTGGGAATGAGAGAGAAAGTGACACTTACAGAGTCAGACATGTAAGCGCGATCAGGGTCGTCCACAATCGGGGAGAGGGTGCCATCGTAATCTAGAAACATCACAATCTGTTTCTCCTTTGACGCATTCATCATTTGCTCAAACATACTGAGAGCAGATGGATGATGGACCTGAACATATGAAACCATGGCCATGAGCACATGCATACATGCATGCATGTGAGTACGTATGGTGGGATAGAGGAGACATACATACCGTCCATGAAGAGGGGTCAAGGGACGGCGAAGATTTGATGTGGGTCGGGGAGGAGGCCTTCATCGAGTCGATCCAGCCGTTGATTCGGCTTGTGGTGTCGAGCTTCTGCAATGGCTTGCGCCTGGAGATGGTGATGATGCTTGCGGCCGGGGGCATTTGAGGAGGAGGGTATGCCGAAGATGGGGTTGTGAATGCTTGAGGGGTTGCGTATGATGGGGGTGTGTATGGGAAGAGAGAGGAATTTGATACCGCAACAGAGAGAGTGGCTATGTTGAGCCCGGGCTTTGTTAAGGCGGCGTTTGCTGCTTCGGAGACCATAACACTTTGCTTGGTCATCTCGTAGAGGGTTTAACGATTTCGAGCACTGTTTTCCTGTATTAGAGAGAGAAAGAAATAGAAGTTAGAGAGAGAAAGCAAGAGATAAGATGGTATTAAAGTTGGAGAGTTGGAAACCGAAAGAGATTGTCAATGTGATAGATAGCCTGTGAGGGAAACGGAAAGGAAGAAAAGGGGGAAATTTTAGAGAGAGAAAGAGTGTTTTAGAGAGAGAGTGGGTTTAACAGAGGGCAACTGAGAGCCACTCATATATGGGGCTGGGAGCGGTGCGATTAGAGCCGTCCATTTGGAGGGCTCCTCACCTCGCCCCAACAGAAAGGGTCGTAACTGTCCCTCAAATCCACAAACATAACGGTAACGCGTATCAACAATCCGCATTGGGCAAAAAAGCAACAACCCTCCCTCTCTCTTCTTTCTCTCTCTTCTCTCTCTGGCTCGGAACAAAAAAAGCTAAAAGTTTCTTTTCGAATAAGAAGGATAAAGATCAAAGACATTGCCTTGAGATCCAATACCTCTCTCTCTCTCTCTCTCCTCTATCTCTCTCTCTCTCTCTCTCCTCTATCTCTTTCTCTCTCTAATAAAAGGGCTTGCAATTACCAAAGGAGATAGCTTAGCTCACTTTCCATTAAAAGGCTTCTCAGAGGAAACAAGAAAAAAACGATTACACATAATGAAAACACGGAGGGAGAAAATGAGCACTCCAAAAAGTAGGACGAGAAAGGGCCAAAAACTCGAAAAAGAGAGAGAGGGAGAAAGAACAAAGGCTCTGCAAAAGGAGTGTGGGCGGGGACGATTGAATCGAGGAGATCCGACTTTCGAAAAACTGCCTTAATACAACACAAGCCCTAGAGATAGAAAAGCCGCTTTCAAAACAATCGCACGTCGTACCTGATTCAAACTCCTTCCTCTCTCTCTCTCTCTCTCTCTCCTTTGTTTCCTGGTTCTCGTAAGATCTCACTGCTTCGAAATATATAGTGAGAGAAACAGAGAGTTGATGCAATCTAGAGAGAGAAAGTGTGGGTATATGAAAGGGTCTTTCTTTTCGCTCTGGTAACAGAAGTGGAAGAAGACAGCGGAATTGATTCTTGAGAGAGAAACGCTCAGTGCTCGTTGCTTTGGGTGTTAGAGGGAGGCGAAGGGGGGGGGTTAAAATACAAGAAGGCAGGAGCAAAAAAAATGAACCTGTGGTTCGAACCATGGTTAAAGTGGGGTTAAGTTAATTGTGGCTCGGTTGAACAAAGGTCAAAGACCCGGATTGGTCGGATGAGATCCCGTATGGTCAATTTCTAGTTTGGGTCCGGACACAAACGGACGAAAACCAAGGGTGGGTCCCACCGCGAATCAAAAAGAGGGCCGAGCCCTAAGCTCCGGGGCCCACGCGTGAGGGCCCTACCCCGCATGAAGGGATCCGCCGTCATTCGAGTATACGGCCCCAGTTGCGGGCCCGCGCCCCCCTCGCTACAGGATTTGACAAGTTTGTATGTCGACGGGTCACAACGTGAAACCACGTGGCAGAGTTTGGTTGCCCGCCGGCGTCCAGATCAGCGACGGGGTTTAGACTATTTTGGATTCGGGACACGATGTGTCCGTACGCGTGCCCTCCAGCCTGTCCGAAATTTCGGGGTCCGTGTCCGCAATATCGGAAAAAATCGGAACATAAATAGCGTTATCACTTGTTTTCCGAATTTTTACGACTCGTTGAACTCTAATCCATTCGTTTTTTCGGTGGCGGGTTAAAGCAGAGTCGAGAAAAGCAGCCCCAAACTTTCAGAAGGTCATTCACCCAAAAAAAATTCCAACAGCTCGGGTAATTCGGTCTTAAATTATCTGCTCACAACTGGCAAAATGGTGGTATAATTTCCTAAATTCCTGCGAATTTCAGGCCTAAATCCACGAAGTTCATTTCCAAATTCTGGACGCATTCAACGTTTAAAATGAAATCGAACTTTTCCGCCGATTCTCTCGTCCCCTATTTCCTACAAGCCCATAAAGATATTTCGGGTCATGCCAAAAGTTGGTTTTATGCCTTAGAGCCCAATGTTTCGGGACCGAATTTCGGCGAAATTCAACTACACAGACCTTGGCTTTACCAACAACCAAGTGTATGGAAGGGTGTTAAATTTGGGAGTTTGAAGTTCGAGGGAAAATCAGGGTGGTTAACCATGACTACCAAATTCGGGGAAGGGCCAAATTTAGGGGCGGGCCCCTCCCGCTAAAAGCCTGGTAAAAAGCATTGTCCGTCACTTCACAAGCTTTTGTCGACAGGGAGAGGGGGAGAGAGAGAGAGAGAGCGAGGGGCGCCGCTGAAAAAACCACCAAAACTAACAGCGAGCCTAACTAGTTTTAGCGGAAAAACCGCAAAAACCAGCAGCTCCTCTCATCGATCCGACACGTGTGAATTATTAATCAGGCTCCCGGCTTCTTCCAGAACCAGAATCATTAGAGAACCCCCCTTGATTAGTCCATCAGTACTTAATTAATCCATTGATTAATAATACTGATCTTTCACTTTGCATTTGTTTTTTGGTCGCTTTTTCACTTGTCAAAGTGAACAGGAATATCGTACCAGAAAGCTATGGAGGATGGTCTTTGCCATAAAAGGGCACCCAGCTGCCACGCCAAAAAACTGTGGGTCTCAAGGGTTCTATGCTCACACGCGTCCCATTTTGGTTGATTGTCTTTTCCTTTTTCTGGGCTTGTACCTAAAGCTCTGCAATCGGGCCATGTGTCCCATTAGGTGAGCTCGAGGGCCGTGCAAATACAGGCCACGTGTATGCAGAACCTTGACTGAGAGAACCCATCTCTCTATTTTTATCAGGCCTCTCTCTCTCTCTCAGCACTGAGTTAGAGAGAGAAAGGGTTTAGTTTCCACTGGTTTTAGGTTTTAGGGCGAGACATTTCGTCTTTTGGAAGTTAAACAAGGTAATGCGGTTCGGTGCTCATTATTGGCGGCCCTGTCAGTCGTACTTGGGCTCTTCTTTTCCTTTCTTTTGTTTGTTCTCAATGCTCTGAATCTTTACTATTCAAAGGAAAAGGAGGAGCGAGAGTGGGAATGATTCGTTCCGCCTCTCACTGAACCGAATGTTCCTGATCGAAGTAGAGAGAGAGAGGTTTGCTTCAATTATTGACCATGTATGGGTACGCAATTATGGTCCAAGTAGTAACCCAAAGCTTCCAAACCAGGTTGTTACCGGTCACATTAGGCTTTCTCTCTCTAAAACGTGCGAAAACGTCGTGGTGGCATCCGATCAGAGAATCCATTTCCTCAAAATCTATTTTCTCTCTCTCTAACTAATAATCAACCGGTACTTAAAAGAGAAATAAAAGGCGTCCCGCCCACAAGATGAACAGAGAGAAACAACATAATGTGCAATATTCTAGAGAGAAAAACAACATAATGTGAACATGAATACGTCATTAGGGTTTGGGGTTTGAGCTAAGGAAAGCATTAGATTCTTCTTGTGCCTACCTCATCGCGCCCACCCCAATTCTTCCTCCTGCAGTTGGCTCTTCCTCACATGCGTCGTCGTGGTAAAAAGCGCGGGTCAAAGCCGATGGCCATAGGGATTCTACAATCAAAGTCATAAAGTTTAGGGAAAAGTTCTAATTTTTTTATATTAATCATGATTCAGAAAGAAACGCAGACCGAGATTTTGCTTTAGAGCTGGCTTCAGTCTTTGTTTAATAACAGCGCCTTCTTCACACTGCTGCTGTCTCGGACCAGTGTCCAGTGTCCGCCAGCTACCCAACAAAGCAGCAGTTAGACCAAAGCTTAAAATAGGACCGAAATCAACTGAAATTTTGAAGATTTCGTTTTCACGTTTTATTTGATAAAATAGGACCCAGATCGACTGAAAATTTTTGGATTTCGTTTTCGTATATTTGAAATCGGGTGCCGATTCTTCATGGCAATTTCACCGAAAGTCAGGAAAAAAAAAGAGGCACAGAATCATCCTCGGCGTCGATGCTATGCTCCTGCAGGAGCACAATGACTATCTACTCCCACTGGCAGAAAACCAACATAGAAGGAATTTTTAATCTAAAAGTTTGGGAATTACCTTATAATCACTGAATCATTACTTTTCAAAGGCGAAAGTTTTAATTATAAAATCTCAATACTTCGTTCTCGACCCTTAAATAATTGGACCTTAGACATTATTATTTTCAAGTGCATGGAGAGTGTCTTTTTTCTAAATTTTTCTATTTTAAAGGTAATCTATGGTTTAAAATGGTATATCCCTAAAATTTGAAACCCTTAAACTGCTACCATACTGAGTTTTATCCTAGAGAGTAAATGGACAGTGTTCGCCGGCCGGAACATGGTATCTTTCCAGTTGGAGTTTTTGCATAAGTTTCCCGGTGCAAATCGCAGCGCACATAAACGCAATGACTAGTCACGCGTGCGTTTGTTGATGACGTGGCATAAAGGACACGTCATCGATGAGAATTGGGAGACATCACGCCCTGGAGCACATACGTGCCGAATTGAAAGCGAGTCCCGTTTCACGCCACGCGGCGCAGACTGGTTGGGCAAGAACGCACTCTTAGTGCGAGAGGCCATGGTGTGGCCGGCAGGATTCCTGAGGCGAGGCCTCTCACGTGGTGGGTCCCCTCCACACGTGTGGGTTCCCATTGATCATTCTTTGTCATTTTACCCGTGTACCGATGGTGGGCCCATTCTGACCAGGCTCTGACATGGATCCCACGCCTGGGTCCCACCAGGGAGGTGCTCGCCACGTCTGAGTACCCTGGAAATCATTGGGAGCTTTGAACTTGGATACCTGGTGTCATTGTTAACCTGCCCTTTTTTTACAAAATATTTTCTTACTAACTACAAATATGACAAAAAAGAAAAAAAAAAAAAGTTTATATAAGGTGTGAATCTTATACTAGAAAAATTAACCAGAAAAGTTGCTACAACTCTAGAAGGCCCCCAATTCATCACATTAACCTCGTGATGTATGGATATTACATAAAGAAAAAAAAATATTTTTAAATCATGACAATGGTACATCTCATGATGTAATATCCAAACCGTCCATTTTTTAATTTTAAAATTTTATAATTAGAAATGAAAATAGGTTTTAATGCCACCATAGGATTTTCGGTACTTGTATTCTATATTTCGGCATGTTTTAGAGGTGCACATTGTTTATAAAAACTATAACCAACACAAAATGTAATAGAAACAAAATATTACTATTGTAACATGTAATAGGATAAGAAAGTGCATATTACCGATGTAAAAGATAGAAAAGTACATATTGTCATTGTAGAAGATAGAAAATTGTACATTGCATTTAACAAGATAAAAAAAGGCATACTACACCACTGTATTACCACTATATATATAATGAAACAATCACCACAAACAATGTGGGGGCATAATTATCAATATGCACTTTTTTATCCTATTACATTCTACAATGGTAATATTTTGTTTCCATTAAAATGCATTTGTGGAAGGCGTTTGTCAAACTTTAGCGTGTAAGTTCAGTGTCGAATTGTAAAGAAAAAGTCATTCCTGAGACAATGGATACATTGAATATCTATCTTAAGATGGATATTCAAACGAAGGATGCAGTTTCTATAAAGAAGGAAGCATTTTCTATGAAAACAAAGTAAAGCCTAAGCTTGAATCCTTGCCTATAAAGCACTTTGGGCATCATGTCTTTATGATGGTTTTTAAATCAATTTCCAACATCGACTATGAAATTAAGCTAAAAAATAGTATAGATCTTGCGGATCCATGTATACTTATTTTTTGGGGCAAAATAGATGGTCTAGATAATGTGTTTCAATATACACTAATTTAGGGCTTGAAATCGATATTTTTTTCCACAACCATAATAGTCAAGCCCGAAATGATCAATTTGAAGGCTTCTTGAAACCAAAACTTCAATTTTTGGTGAATTTTGAGTTGAGGCTTTACTTATTTTGATCGGGCTGCAGCCCCATCAAAACATTTTCGTAAAAAGGAATACACTAAATGAACGATGCAGAAAGAATTTTTAAAAAAATATTTTAAATTTAATTTAATTTTTTTTCACATTCAAGATCATCGTGACTAGATCATCATCTTCCATCTTTGAGAAGGATTTTGGAAAGGGCTGCAAATGCGTATGGTACGGCTGGGGACTCATAGAAACCCGTCCATTTTAAATGGTTTTTTCTTTTTACAAAATAAAAAAGAATGACGGGTAGAACCAGTCACCTACGAGCTTTGTTCAAACCACCTTGCCATCTCATCTATTTAATTGAAAAGCACTAGTGGGTACCGGTGAGAATTTTAGGTCTTAGACCGGAACTGATACCCAACTAGTTCCGAAAAATCTCCGAACCAGTCACGAATTTTAAAATTCATAGGGAAAATCCAGACATCATTTCCACAATTTGCTACCACCAATCGAACCATCTGTTGCCAACGAGGCAAGGTTGGGTTCCTCTGGTCTTACTTCCATGTTTTTACCGACTTGGAACAGAGGAATGATACTTCACAACTGTGTCCCTTGTTCATACCCTGGTGGGAGAACTGCTGGCAACACTGGGCAGCCAAGATGTTAGGCTATGTATTAAGGAAAAAATTTATATAAGATTGCAACCTTACGGGTAGAACTACTGATGCATCTCAAAAATCTATCGAAAAAAGGTAGTTTTAATGTTGAAAAACCCTTTAATTGATCATCTCGACATCGAGATGTGTGACCACGAAAGATAAAACGATTTTAAGTCTCATAAATAGTGCATTTTACAACATATTATCTACACCGTCCATTTTCAAGATTTTCATATGTTTATAGATCTACTTGATTTTAGCCATTTTTGAAATTTAAAATTTTACAATTAGATATAAAACTAGATTTGAGATAATCCTAAGAACATTTTATATCAAAATTATAAACCATTATAAAATTTGAAGGGGCACCTTACCTCTATAGCTACGGATGCATCCGTATGCTAACTGTACCCATGTATTAATGTCTTTTGGAAAAAGTTCATATAAGGTTGCAACTTTATGAAGTAGAAATTAGGTGCATCTCAAAAATCTAGTAGAAATAGGTATTCTGAAATTATAAAACCTTCCAATTGATCATTTCGACTTCAAGATGTATGGATAAAAAAAAAAAAAAAAAAATTCAAACTTTAAAAGTAGTGCATATTGTAACAAATTATCTAAATTGTTTATTTTCATGATTTTCAAGTGTTTACATATATGCTCGATGTGTAGTATTTTTAAATTTTAGATTTCATAATTAAGATTGAATATGAATTTTCAAACCATTATAAGGTATTCGGCAATGAAATTATATCTTTCAACAAAATTTAGAGACGTGCGTTATTAGTATAGTATAAAGTGGACACCTAATACAAACCTCTATCTTTTATGCATGATTTGCGTTTGATTATTGAAAAGCTCCTCAACTATATGATAGTGACAAGTGACAGTTGAGGAGTGTCGTTTGTCCACTCCAAACTCCATCACTAATTTGGAGGACCATTTGATATAGCAATGAGTAGCGGAGGAGCCTTGTTCCTTCAATCACATTTCAATTGGATTAAAGATTTTTTGGTCGTTGGCATCGGTCAGTCGAAGAGTCGGTGTCGGTCCCGGGGTAAAAAAAATAAAAATAAAAATAAAATAAAATAAATCATTTTAAGAAAATGAAAAGTTTCAAATTTTTGTTTTATGTTCTATGTACATGAACAAGAAGCCTAGTACATACACTAATTTATTGTCGAGAGAGGAATTTTGAATTTAGAGAGAGTGAGAAATGTAGTTTGGTCTCAAATTTTTGCTTTTAGTATATATATATATATATATATATATCATAGTGGTCTATTGTAGAGAGGGAAGTTTTGAATTTTGTAAGAGAGAGAGGTAGTCTTTTGCAGAGGGAGAAATTTTGAATAAAAAGAGTGTGTATACAAAGTGCGCCATCAAATGCCTAAGCACGTGTGCTTTCCTCGTGAACTCACACTATAGTGCTCACGTATGTTTGTCTAGAGGTAAGAACCCCTTAAATTACAAAGGTTAGTTTTAGAATGAAATCTAATGGAAGAATTTATTATAAAATATTAATTTTATTTAAAAAATTATTTTAATTGGTAACTTTATTATTGAGTAAGAGCAAATTTAAAATTTTATAAAAATTCAATATTATTTTGGAAGTTAGTTTTTTAAAACTTTATTTAGAGTGCACTAGTTATTTAGTAAAAGGTGCCATTTGTATAGACCCGAGGATCTAAACAATCAAAGTAAAGCGCACTTTCAAATAGTATCGAGAAATGTGGTTTCAATACTAGAAAACTTTGTGATAGCCTTAAAATATATTTTAATCTATAATTATAAAATTTCAAGCTTAAAAAATAGTGTAGATTGAGCATATTTATAAAAAATTGAAAATCTTGGAAATTGACGGTCTGAAAATGTGTCACAAGATGCACTATTTTCAAAATTTGAAATCCATTGTTTTCTCAGGTCCATGCATTTTAATGTCAAGGTGATCAATTTGAGGATATTTGGGCATCAAAACAACCTCTTCAAGTGAAAGTTTTCAGGTGGGCTCTAATTTGATTGTTTAGAACCTCAGCTCCATATAAATGTTTTCCTTTAATAAAGATTTTAACTTTAATTAGCATAGATATGACAAAAGTACTGTTTATTGTTTAGTGATATGAACAAAACGGCCCTTACTTGACAGATCAAGATATCACAAAAGTATAATAATAATATTTTTCAAAACAAAAACACTAACACTCATACAAAGCTTTTAAGACCATACATGCTCTATTGAATATTTTTCCTATTTAAATGGACTTTTAAAATAGTGCCTGATTTCACTGTTTTGTGTACTACACTTCAACTTTGCGGATAGAGGTTATTCCAGATACCGAATATACAGTTTGCACATTACAAAGAGGGTCTATGGCGTGCTTCCATAGAGCACATTCGATGTTTGAATGCATATTCTATGCTCCCGCAGGAGCATAAAGACTGCAGCTACTCCTTCAATTAAAAGATCTGATTGGGAGGATTTTTTTTTGAAATTTTGGGAATCATATAAAAATCACTAGATCATTATTCTCAAAAGAAAAAAAGGAAAAATTAAAATTTGAGTTTTCTAATACTTAGATCTCACCCTCTGAAAATTGAACGGTCTCTATTCAATTTTGAAACATTATTTTTTTTAAGTGCATAGAAGGCATCATTAGGATTTTTGTTTTTTAATTGAGGTTAATCTATGGGTTAAAGAGGTTAAATTCCTAAACTTTGGGGTTCTAATATTAATCCTAGATGGTTTTTATCAGACAGGGTAAATGGACTGTATACTTCTAAAAGAGAATAATATCTTTTGGGGTATATGATTACTCTATTGGATATTTAGGATTGTCTACCCAATCTAGAATTTTGTGGTCGTTCTTTAGGACCGGTGAACAAAAATCCGACCGCTTTTTTGTTCAATTTTAGGACATTAATTTTTCAAGAAGACATACAATGCATGTCTGTTTTTTTTTTATGCGTTTATGAAGTCAATGCGTATGTCTTTTATTTTCCGTTTATGACGTCGCAGTTAGGTTGAAGAGGTGAGATTTCTTCGTACTAAAAAACAGATCATGATGCGATTTTTCTCGAGGGAGCAAATGGAAGTTCTTATGAATTTAAAGAGAAATCCTTATTCTTTACATTTTCCACTTTCTATGAAAGTCGTGAATTTTTAGAGAATTCCTCATCTTTACTTTTAGAGGGCGACGCATACGACTTGTTGATTAGTCGGGGTCAAACAATGAGCGTGTACGGCATGCCCAATGTATATACTTTAGAAAAGTATACAATGAGGCTATTTATTTTTCGTACAATATGGACATAACTAATCTTGATTATTGCATGTGAAGTTCGGTCATTATATTCGTTTCATTGATTAAGCTCTTATATTCGTTTCATTGATTAAGCTCAAATTTCAAAAAGACAAAATTTGAACGTTGTGATATACCTAGGTAGTCATATTTCATTTTTGGTGATTATAAATAATTGTGACCTCTTTGTATTATAGGTCAATGGTCTTATTGTATACATTATTGTAGACTTTCTCCTCGAGTTTAACACGCGTGCATTTTGAATAAGAAATTTAAAATTTGAGCTCGAATTACTAAAATCTAACTATCCAAGAATCAAGAAGTCTTCATCCATTTTGAAGATTACTTTTTTTTTTTGCGCAAGTACATTGTTGTGCATGGTATTTTTTTTTTTTTTACTTTTACTTTTGAGGGGGTTACTTCTCCAAAATTTGGGTCGTAAAAATATCAGGACATAGGATTTTATCTGCTTTACCCAAGGGAGCGGATGTACAATAATTGGATGAGAAAATAGCCCCTTAAGGAATAGTTACAAATCATTGTAGGGCATCTCGGGTATTTGAAAAAACAAAAGGAACACATACAATTAGACAATTTATTTTTTATGCATGGAGGTCAAAATCGTTGTTGACCATTAGATTTAAGGTCGGGTGGTTGTGGATGTGTCAATGTTTAGTATCAAAGTCCAAAATAAAATTGCTCGAATGTTGTGAAACACTTCCATCTAATGAATTTCACATTTAATGACTAAATTTTATTGTGACCTCTTTGTATAAAAAATAAATAATCTCATAATATATAACCCAAAAAAAGAATTTATGTTGCAAAACAAGCTTAGTTTTATCAATCTTCTAAGAATACATCGTATATCCTATGAAACTATGCAAATTATAATTTTATTTATCACTAACATTAAAAAATATTGGAATTCTATTAAAATGGCTCTTATCGCAGTGTTACCCTTAAAATAAGCAAAGAAAAATTAAAGTTCTTTCATCATAGATCTTGATGGCAAACCTCTGATATTTAAATAAAACTAGACCCTACTTTCTTTTTCACTCTATCATAGACACCACATTTTTCTACATTTTATTTCCTTTCCACCTCTCATTTCTTCATTGACGAGGCTCCACATCTACAAGAGTAAAGGAAATCAGTTAAGCTTTTCCCTTTCCTTTTCTCTATTATATGTGATATATATCACATCAGGTCCCATGATACATAATCCAATAAAATGGTGGCCGCTTTTTAATAATATCACAAGAAGAGGTATTCTGCACCACTATGACCACTTAAAGCCACTAGAAAATGAGATTTTTACTTTATAAAAGTTTCTAAAGTGATGAGGAGGAGAAAACTGTGAACAGACAGAGACTGCGAGGGGGTGGGTACAAGATGGGAACCAATCCTCACAACATTTAACACTCTCATTAGTGGGTTACTCGTACTTCTTTAGCTTTCCTCTTTTGGAACTTTGAATAGGTGAAGGTGGCCAGTGTTCGCGAACTAGCCGGGTCGACCCGGACCCAGATGAGTTACTCAGAACTGGTCATTGGGCATGGACGGTTAGGGTGGTCAGGCTAGGAACTTTAAAAAACGAAAAATCAAAAATAAAAAGTGAAAAGTAAAAAATGAAAAATAAAAAATAAAAAATAAAAAATAAAAAATTTGTTTATAATAGTTTTTTTAATATTTTCTATTTTTGGCAAAGAATGGAAAGTAGTTTGACCATAAATACTTATTTTTACGTATTTTCTTCTCTTTTAGATTATTTTTAAAATACCCTCGGACACAAATTGATTTTTTAAAATCCATTTGTTAACTGTCTTTTTAATCTCATTTGGATGTGTTTCAATTATACTTTTAAACGTATTTTTTTGTATTTAGAATTATTGAGATTTTTTTTTAACTCTTTCTAGCCCGGTCCGGTAAGGATCAGGTTACCTGGACTCAATCCGTTCTTTCCTACACAAGTTTGGGCCCTCTCTCTCTTGTGGCGCTACCTCAATTTAGAATGAGAACCTCATCTCCGGTCTCTTTAAAGATATTATCTTCTAACAAAACCTAGAATGAGATCTCCTCTCTGACACACATAAAAAAAAAAAAACCCATGTGGTTATTTAATAAAAATGCTTGAGCATAACCTACGAATTCTCATCGGATTCAGCCACTCGAGCTACACGGGACCCACTTAAATTTGGCATTCCTTGCCATTCAAGTGGCCCACTTTTGCTAAGAATTTTGGACCTAAATGCTCCCTCCCACTTGATTTTAGTTGTCCCAAACAAAAGACAACCTTTCACATACCCAAGAACCACAAATACTTAGGACTTATCCTACCCTATTAAAGGGTAAGGGTCATATGACCCACCCTTTTTGGCTCCTCTTCACCCTGTGGGGTGCCATCATAAAAATCAACTCCCCTCTCTCTCTCTCTCTCTCTCTCTCTCTTTCTCACTCACTAATCTAGGGCACCTGAAGGGTGGACCAGGGACCCACATTCCCATAGGGATAAACCCTTGCCACATTCAAACCAAATCCTAACCGAAGCTGTTGCCAATGAGAGCGCTCGAAGACCGCCACGTGGCAGGATAAGAGGAAGCCCTGGAACTTATCTTGTTGCGGTCAAGGATTGGGCACTCATGATGAGTAATAAGCTCACCAAGTTGCAAGATATAATATAACTCACTTACTCTTACTCCACATAAAATTTAGCATAAATGGCTTTTTGGATGGTGCTCACGCATATTTCACATCAAGTAGGGACCGGAATCTGATCGATTTAACATTGCCCTTGTTATCGGAGTCGTGTGGTAGCACTTCTCATCCCTCAATTGCACGTTCGTGCTTCTATTCCAACTTGTAAACTTAAAAAACCACTTATCGGCCCCCTTAATTACTCACAAAAAAAAAACTCGACATAAAATTAGAACTACCCATGTGGGTTGATAAAGCAACCTCTATCTGAGGTTACTTCACAATGCACATAGCAAAATTTGGAAGAGAGAGAGAGAGAAATTACATTTTGCTTGATTACTTTTGGAACTTTTATCTCCATGGGCTCCACTTTCACTTTGGTGAATCAAGGACATGAGGTCTGAAGATTACTTTATCCTTATTCATTACTTTAAAGAAAACCTTTTATCCCCATATGGACAAATTGGGTTCTCCACGCGGGGATTAGATATACTTCTCTTTAATAATTTTTAATAAGAAAAGTTGAATTTTAAGGGGAATCAGTGGATACGCACAATAGAGAATTAAATTTAAACTTTAAGGTGAAATATGCACTTTTTGTTAGCAAACCAAATGAAAGAAAATGGTTCTTGAAATAAAAAAATGCATCAGGTATGGGATTTATGCTCAAGAGATCTTAATCATTCATCCAACATATCTGAAACTTGAGTATAATTACCAGTGGAATTGTTCGAGATTTCAGCACACGACTTTGTTGCTTGAGATAAATGAAAAAGGCAAAAAATTCTATAATGGGAATCTATGATCTCCACAATTGGGGAAAGGAGGAAAAGGAAGAAGCATGCTTTCGGTTGCTTGATGCAGAGGGTAGGAATATGCATGCAATGTCAACCCCTCTTCATCTCTCTCTCTCTCTCTCTCTCTCTCTCTCACTCTCAGGGCTACGTATAAAGGGTCCCAATCAATGGGATCGTCAGAATATTTCGTATGAAACTTGCCAATATCGATTAGATTTGAGATCTAAGATCGCTCTCTTTTAGAGTTTTTTCACTTAAAGATCTTCACAATATGCTTGAAAGTTATGCTTTCCTACTTTCTCATTCACCTTTTTTCGTTTCTCAAGAAAAATCAGGGTCTTGAATGGCCCTGAGCATTCTAGGAGCATCAGGCCTTGAGGCACATTTTTCTAATGATGCTTTACAATTATAACAAGGAGGAATCCAATAAGCATCAGGGTTTACAATTTTAGAATAAGTCCCATGGTCTTTACCCCTAAACAGATTTTGGTACAATTATATCATTGTTATCATGAAAATAAAGGTATTAAGCACACTTGGATGTGACTCATTGGCCTCACTTTCCTTTGAAATAGTTGTTGTTGTTCATCTGCAGTAGTAAATCGGTATAAATGACTGTTCAATGGGTTTTCATATATTGGATTTGGTTTCTTAAGATTTTTTTTTTTGGATAGTTCAACAATAGGAATTGAACTTGAGATGTAATATTGCTGCTAGCATCAATCACTATCTTTTTAAACCCAAGCCCCATGGCTCAGCTTCTGCAAAATCTTTCACAAAATCTGTCCTTTCTTTTTTGTGGATTATGATTCAACCAAGAGATCTATTATTTATAGGTTTCGCAACAAAAATTCGAATGATTAGACAGCTTCTAAAAAATTCTTTTCATTTCTTCCATATGGATATCGAGACAAAAAAAAGCACTTAGGAGGGCTTTGCAAGGTCAAACTATTAGCAGGGTTGGCTTGTAGAGCTAATGATATTAGGGCATGCCTGTTTTACTGGAAATCTCCTTCTGATGGGGAGATTTCTGCCAAACTAGCCTCTTTCCCAAATTTGTATTAGGGCTGCCAACTGGCCCGGAGCCCGGGAAAAGCCCAGCCTGAAACTATGCCCTAGTAAGGCCCACCCGTTAAAAGCCTGAAAGCCCGGCGCGACCCGTTAAGGCTAGGAATTATACTTGGAATATTGGCCGGGGCCATTTGGCTTATTGGGCCTAGCCCGGCCCAATTTTAGATTTTTTTTTTTAAAATCTCTCCAAACTATTCTTATAAGCCAAAAAAAAAAGCTAATTATTTTGTCTTCTATTTACCTTCCGTATAGAACGACTGTGATGGGGTCCCCACTAGTGTTTCGCCCAAATCATGAGATGGCAATGGGATTTCCAACTCAACAAACAAGTCCAAGGAGGTAACTGTTATTTTTGTCACAGAACCTCTCTATCTCTCTTGCGTTGTTGTATTTGATGTTCCTATTTTTTAGCATACAAGATGCACTATTTCAAAAACACTTTATTGTTAACTGCATAACTTTCGATGTTACAAACAAATGAGATAAGAAGAATAACAAAGGAATTCTCAGAAGACAGAACGACAGAGAGACAGCACGAGAGACCATATGTAAAATCTCGATAAGAAAAACTACCAAAACCTTAAAAATTAATAAAAAAAAATAATGGTATTATCCTTAAACCACATGAAAGAAAGAAAAAGTAGCAAAAGAACTCTCATTAATCATGGATTAATCTGCAATCCCTGGAAAAAAACACCACAAAAACTGATTGGATCACTACAGATTAACCACTTCGAAAAGCCAGGAAATCCCATCCACTAATAAACTAAGACATTACAAAACGTCCAAATTCCGAAAAGAAAAAGTTCGATTCAAAGAGAGAGAAAGAGAAGGAGAAAGAGAAAGTGAGAGAGATGCTCCGAGTGCAGAATCTCGAAAGAAGGGGCACCTGATTTCTTGTATTCTCTCTCTGAACTTCTTTGTTTCTCTTCCTCTTTTAACTCGGAGTTTTTTGGTTTTTTTAGAGAGAGAGGAAGACCTTGTGACTTGCAGGGAGAGAGCACCTCGAGAGAGATTTGTAGAGGGAAGACCTATGTTTTATTGCTTAAAAAAAAAAAACAAGAAAAATAAATGGGCCAGGCCTTATTAGGCCCAGCCAAAGGCATTTTCGGGCTTGTCAGAGCAGCCCGGCCAGGTGACCAGATTTCGAGCTTTTTTCAGTCCAGCCCTATCCGATAATACTATATACCCAAAATGGCCCGACCTGGCCCGACCTGGCCAGGGCCTAATTAGAGATGGGTTTTGAGTCAAAATTTTAGGGATCGACAATTTATACCATGGTCAATATAGACATATAAAAAGTTATTTTTAAAAGTAAAAAATAATATTATTTGATGTATTCTTCTAGACTGTGCATTTATAGATTTTAGTAGGACCCCTACCTTTAACATCATCTTTAAGATAAATGTTAATTGTGTTAGGGGACGCACGTGTAGAATTGCATCCCCTAACGCAGGCTGCACTTATCTATTCAAGAAATTGTTTTCATGTTATACCCAGTAATAATCATTATCATCATCATGATCATCATCATAGCTTTTTCTGAGCTATTTGAAGTCGGCTACATGAATCCTAGTCTATCAAAGATCGTACCCTCAGTAAGGCTATAAGTCCCCACCTCTTTTCTCACTATTTTCAACTGTCTTCTTGGGCTTACCCTTTCTTTTTTTTTAGCTTTCCACTTGAACTAACTAACACCTCCTAACAAGTGTTGGACTTTATCTATTATGCATATGGCCAACTCACCTAAGTCTACTTTCTCTCATCTTATCGTTTATTGGAGCTTCACTTAAGTTCTCCCAAATATATTCATTTTAAACTCCACCCTTCTTGTCTTTCTACGCATCAGTCTCAACATCCTCATCTCAGCTACACTCATCCTATGAGTATATTGTTTTTTAACCACTCAATATTCTACCCATAAAGTGAAGTTTGTCTCATAGTTGTCCTATAGAACTTGCCATTCAGTTTCATTAGTAGTGCAACAATCATATAAAACTCCAGTTGCACTTCTCCCCTTCACCCACCTAGCTCTAATTCTATGAGCGACATATTTTTCAATATCTCCATTTTTTTTTTAAATAATCATCCCAAGATATTGAATGTGTGCTTTTTTTGCTATTTTTTAGTTGTTAATCTTAACTACTTCTTCGTCTCTACTCCTATTATTACTAAACTTGTATTCCATATATTCTACCTTAGTCGGGCTAATTTTAAATCTTTTTAATTCTAGAGTGTCCCTCTAAAGTTATAACTTTGTTTTAATGCTGCTTTGAGTCTCATTAATCAAAACTATACCTTCCGCAAAATACATACACTATGGTACCTAATCTTGTAGGTTTCTAGTTAAGTCGCACATAACTAAGACAAAGAGATATGGGCCCAATTGAGAATGGTCTGGAGCCTTGGTGGTAGTACTGTTGAGATTTATGGAAAGGTCTCCGCTTCCATTATCACCAAAGTGTAGGGGCCCAAATCCCTACTAACATACCACTTTTTTAGAATGGCTTGGGGACTTGGCAGTAGTATTGCCTAGCCCCATGGTGAGGTCTCTGACTCTATTCTCACCAAAGGGTAGAGACCTAAATCCCCACTGACTTACCACTTTTTTAGAATGACCTGGGGCCTTGGCGGTAGTATCATCGAGCCCTATGATGAAGTCCCTGACTCCATCTCATCAAAGGGTTGGGGCCCAAATCCCCACCGACATACCACTTTTTTAAGAAAAGGGCTAAGAACGTGGTGGTAGCACCCCACAACTTGGTCACCATGTTGTGGTTTCCATTCCCACCACTAACACCACCAAATCAATACCTTCAAAAAGTTAATTTCTAATCTACTTGAGAAAATGCGTTGGGGCCCGTCTTCCCCACTGAATTACCCAAAAAAAGAGGTATGGGTTCAACGTTGATGTCTAATGTAGACCTATTGTCATTAAAAACTCACTCGTATCTACACTAGTTGTTCCCAGACTAGTTAGTGCTCTATCATATATCTCTCTCACCGAGTCGATGTAGTATATGAAGACCCCTTTCTTTTCCAATACTTACCAAATAAAATATTGAAGTACTCTATCATAAGCTTTCTCTAAATTAATAAAGACCAGTTTTGGAAACCACTACTCGGGCAAAGTGCTCTGCCCATGCCTGATCCGTGAGCTCGGACAAAGTTTGAGTAACTCGGCCTGAGTAGTGTCGAGTATTGTAGTAACAAAAATTGGTTAAAAAATTATAAAAATACAAAAAATCCAAAAAAATAGGAAATGTTTGTTTTGAAGTACGATTAAGCAAAACACATCAAAATGAGGTTAAAAAAGTAATAAAACAAGTAATAAATTATTTACTTGTTAGGATTTTTTATATTTTTTGAATATCTTTTATATCCCCGAGTTGGACACCCAACTCGAGACAACTAGGGTTCGGCAAGGGCCCGAGCCCAAGTAACTCGGACGAGTATAAATTACTTGGCCGACTTTTCAAACACTGATAAAGTTCATATGGAAGTCTTGTCCCTTTGCCTTAAACATCTCCATCAATTACCTAAGTAGAAAAATAACCTCAATTCATGCCATAACCAATATGAAAAGAATGTATTATTTGCATAAAATCTATTTACATAATATAAGGGCGAGGGAATACATTTAAAGATCTGCAAATGATCAAAGAACAAACACAATAGCGGCCCTTAAATGCAATCTGGGTACCGATGGCGGTGAGGGAATCATTAGGAATGATGCAGGTGGATTCATTGGAGCCTTTGCGATTCCATTGAGTATCTATTCTAATAACATAGCTGAATTCCATGCACTTGAGAGGGTATTTCATTGGCACTGGAGTTGAACTGTGTACCTCTTGTTATTGAAAGTGATTCCATACTTCTTGTTGATTCCATGAGTCATCGTTTCAAGGCCTCCAAGAGATTGCACTTAATTTTATCTAATTATATATCTAAGCTTGCATCTTTCACTGATTGGCAGTGGAAGGTCCAACATGCTTATAAAGAGGCCAATATGGCTGCAAATTCTTTGGCCAAAGCAATGGTTTCTATGAATGAAGCGACAGTGTGGCGTGTTCGCCCCCTTGATTTTGTAATGCCTTTCGTCCTATCAGATTTTGCTAGTGTTCCCTCGTCAATGGCTGTTTAAGAACTGTTTATGTAATATTTATTTTGATTTTTTAATAAAGCAGGTAGGGGCCCATATCCCCACTTATTCACCCAAAGAAAAAAAAAAAAGCAATTTTGGCATGATGTCACACTCAAGAGCTTGTAGACAACTAAAATTTCTAGAAACGCAGTACTGAGAAGTAATAATTGATGGGTAAGACAAAAAGATTAGGTTTGTACTTGCGTACATAGCACTACTAGTTGGGTTGCATCCCACAAGTTTGAGCGTGTTTGCAAAAGAGAGAAGAGCATCAAATTGAGCTATCATTACAAATTTTCAATCAACCGATGTGAGATAAGGCCACTGATTGAGCATGAGGAAGGAGAAGATGCCTTCTTTTCACCCACCAATTTTCAGTCATGAGACACATGACTCAACCATTAGCTTAAGAATGAGACCTAGCTTGTCTTTTCCCTGAATTTGCAAAGAAATTTTCCTCAGGGGCTTAGATGGCATAGTGATAGACCCACTGTTCTAACTGAAAATATATGAATTGTTAAGAGAGAGAGAGAGAGAAAACATATTTTATTGGTGACTCTCATGCTGTGGCCTGCCTACTCTAATGTCCATTTGGTAAAGTTGCACAGATGCAAAAGCACGACAACAAGAGCATTATACATTCACTCTTTGTGGCTGTAGCGATACATCTAGATGGAGATACATGTGAATGTTAGGTAATGGTCTTATGCAGATGGAACTGATATGCCCCGCAATACCAGAGCATAAAGGAGGCCCATGATTTATGATTTTGTGTGTGTGTATGAGAGAGAGAGAGAATGGGGTCACACCAACATAACATCAAAAGCGCATGAATTTCTTGTTAGGTGATAGCTGATGTGTGCAACACATGACTCTAAACAAGTGAGCATGAATCTATACGAGGTTCTTAGGCAATTGTTGGGTTCCATATTAAGAAAATCGTCTCGGCCACGTAACATGTATAATTAATGGGCAGCTTTTACCATTAAACAGCTAATGGATTTTTATTTACCCCATGTCACATTGAACTGCCTCCTTGCAAGAGGTTTAGGGCTCAATTCTTTGCGGCTTTACTCCAAACAAAGTTCTATCATAAAAAAAAATGGCCGAGAAAAGTAGTTCTATCATAAAAAAAAAATGGCCTAGAAAAGTAGTTCTATCATAAAAAAAAAATGGCAGTCTTTAAAAGTGAAGTTCATTAGCGAGGTTCAAACCCCAACCACGCTAAATACTAAACAAATAAGGTGATGTTCTGTAGCGAGGATCGAACCCTAACCGCACTAAGACTTATGCATCAGTACTAACCACAAAGCCCTACATTTTGGCAGTCTTTAAAAAAGTGATGTTGTCTACCCTGACCACGCTAAGCCTTATCCATAAGTACTAACCACAAATCCCTTCAAAGTTCAAACATAGCCCTTCAAAGTTCAGACTTATGTAAATAAAGTTTGTCATCGTGTTATAAAGCCTACTGGCCCAAAACTCGCCTTAGGGCAAGGCCGAGTTACTCGTGGCCTCGCCCTTCAAAGTTTAGATTTATGATAAAGTTTATCAACATGTTGAACAACCTACTTGCCTCGCCTATAGGACAAGGCCGAGTTACTCGGCACAATCCAAGTGGCCTCGGCCGAGTCTCAAAACATTATCAAAGAAGTTTTCTTAAGAGTCACAAAAGTCGAATAGAAATGCAATCTTTTTCATCTATCAACGAATAAATGGAGCCACTTTTGAGAAAGTTGCTTCCACGACAAATTCAGAGCAAGAGCACGAGATTTTTGAAAATTAATTCATTGAGTTGATAAGACGAACCTTTAGAACTCTCAGGGCGGATTTTAAGTTACAGTACATGAATGAATCAAAAGAGTCTTTGTTGTGGTAAATCAATTAGGGTGAAATGGAGAAAAACTCGAAGATATTCGAGTAACAAAGAAAGTAATATGGTCACTTAATCCAAGAATCAAAGAATTTGGAGGCTCTGATGGTTGATCATTTTATGGGATCCTTGCAAGCCCATGTACAAAGATTATTTATGAAGTCTTCATGTTCTTTGGATCATAAACTTCAAACCAAACTTGCAATGAAAGAAAACAATGGAGAATCACATATTGGAGAATCACATATAAGACGAGGCCAAAGAAATCATGTTAATGGATGACGAGAACGAGGAAGGAGTAACATCAATAACAGAGGTGAAAGAGGGAAGCGGGTCGAGGCAATGGTGGTTTGGGGGCAGGTGCCTCAACATAATATCCTAGGCTCCATTCCCACTGTTAACACTCCAAACAAAAAAAAAAAAAAAAAGGACTGAAAGACGCCAAACCCCATAAAATCAAAGAGAACGAGGAAGCCAACTTTTAAGGTCATTTGTCACTGATGGTATGAAAAAAATCTAATGTTCAATGTAAATAATCGCAAAAAGAATTACGGCCATGGATCTAATAGTATATGCTAATCTCCAAATGATGTTATTGAAAAAGCTGATTTTGTTGAAAAACAAATATACAGACGAAGAACGAACTTTACTTTGGCCTACAATGATGTTAATGAGAATCAAATAAACACTTCGTATCTTGACATTGGTGCACGCATCGTGTGAAATAAAAGTGTTGTTTGTGGTATTGAATGAATCAAATTTGAGGGTATGGATATGGATATCTGGAGATTTATCTATGAGACTGGTTAAAGGATACACAAAGTTTCAATTCAAATGATAAATGGTGCTCATCAATTTGTTCTGATGTGTATTATGTGCTTCGCATGAAAAATAACATTTTGAGTTTGGCAAAACTCTTAGGGAAAGGCCATAACGGAGGCCTTTCTACAAGGGAGGAAAGGAAAATTTTGATGGCCCAAGTGATTTCAAATAGAATGTTCCCTTAGATTATTCAAAATTAAATTTGAAATGCCTTGAGTCTATTTTGAATGATAAATCACTTTTATGACTTAATTTGGGCATTTTTAAAATATTATTTACAAAGAGACCATTTATCTTTTGTATGTGGAGATCACAATCATTATCACTCATTAAATATCAAATTAGATGGCTTGGGGCACTCATGAAGTCCGAGATTTTGTTTTTAGAACTATATCTATTTAATGACACTCTGCAAACCACCCATTTTAAAATTGAAGGGACAAGAATGAAAAAATAAATGGTCTCTTTGTAGACAACCTCCATTTTTAATTTGATGGTTTGAGGTTATTTTCAATAGTAAATATGGTGAATGGAATAAAGCAACCAAATGGCTTATGCGAAGAGTGGATTGTATGAAAGCAATATAGAGAAAGCTTCAGGCGTGGAAAATAAAAAAAAAGATTAAAGATTTTCTAACTTGTGCATTCGAATTGTGTAGACCTCTTAAGCCAACTCACTTGGATAAAGTTGGCATTTTGTTACATATATTGATCATTACAATGGCAAAAATGCGGGTCTATTTTCTTAAAAGAATCAAAAGTTTTAAAAGAACTTAAGGAATTCAAATCCTTTTTTGATTTTTGGAGAAGTAAAGTTGTTTTCAAATTAAAGTAATAAGGTGTGATTGAGATTGAGAGTGCATTTTCAAGTGCTTTCTTGACCTTATTGCTTCAATTCAAATACAATTCAAAATCATTTGATTTATACTCTAATCTCTATCACAATTTATTACTTTAATTTGAAAACCACTTTGTTTTTAAACAAAAGATTTAAATTCCTTGAATACATGTAAAACTTCTTATACTTTTAAGAAAATAGGCCCACATTTCCCCATTTTAATGAGAGCATAATATACATCCTTTTAAGGATCACCCCTTTGGGTCATGGGAAGAGATATCCATGAAAGAGATAGGTCTCCAAGAGAGAGGGAGATATATAAAATTTTAAAATTTGAGCATTTCAAGTTTGATGGTTTGGGGTTATTGTCAATGGTAAATATGGTGAATGAATTGCATTGGATAAAGCAACCAATTGGCTTATGGAGAGAGTGCGTTGTATGAAAGCAACATCGAGAAAGTTTCAAGAGTGGAAAATCAAAAAAATCATCAAAGATTATCTAACTTGTGCATTCGAATGTGTGTAGACCTCTTAAACCAATTCACTTAGATAAAGCCGGTATTTTTGTTACATTTATTGATTATTATAATGGAAAAATGCATCTCTATTTTTTTAAAAGAATCAGAAAGTACTTAAAGAATTCAAATATTTTGTTGAAAAATGAAGTGGTTTTCAAATTAAAGTAATAAGATGTGATACAGATTGAGAGTACAATTCAAATGCTTTGCAGACCTTATTACTTCAATTCAAATACAATTCAAAAGCATTTGAATTGTACCCTCAATTTCTAATAGACTATATTACTTTAACTTGCAAACCAAAACATAAGATTTAAATACTTTAAATCATTTTAAAACTTCTTATACTTTTAAGAAAATAGACCCCACAATTTTCCATTGTAATGCAAGCCATAATATACATTATTTTAAGGGCCACCCTTTGGGGTCATGGGAAGGGATATCCATGAAGAGATGGGTCTCTCCACCAGAGGACAATATATAAAATTTAAAATTTAGGCATTTTAATTTTGGTAGTTTGAGGTTATTGTTAATGGTAAATAGAGTGAATGGATTGCTATGGACAAAGAAACCAAATGGCTTATACGAAAAGTGCATTGTATGACAGCACCGTCGAAAAAGCTTAAAGAGTGGAAAATCAAGAAAAGCACTAGAAGTTCTCTAACTTGTGTATTCGAATGTGTGTGGACATCTTAAACCAATTCACTTGGATAAAGTCGGTTGTTTTTTTTTCATTTATTGACCATTATAATAGAAAAATGCGGGCCTATTTTCTTAGAAGAATAAGACGTTTGAAATGTACTTAAGGAGTTCAAATCTTCTGTTGAAAAATAAAGTGGTTTTCATAAGGTCTAATAGAGATTGAGAGTACATTTCAAATGCCTATTTTCTTAGAAGAATAAGACGTTTGAAATATACTTAAGGAGTTCAAATCTTCTGTTGAAAAATAAAGTGGTTTTCATAAGGTCTAATAGAGATTGGGAGTACAATTCAAATGCTTTTTGGACTTTATTACTTCAATTCAAATGTAATTAAAAAGCTTTTGAATTGTACTATCAATTAAAAAGCACTTGAGAATTGTACTCTCAATCTCCATTATACCTTATTACTTTAATTTGAAAACCACTTTATTTTTTAAACAAAATATTTAAATTTGTTAAATACTTTTAAAATTTATGAATCTTTTAAGAAAAATAGAACCACATTTTTCCATTCTAAAGAAAGCCGTAATACACATCCTTTTTTGGGGCTAGGGAATGGATATCCATGAGAGAGATGGGTCTCCAAGAGAGGGAGATATATAGCCTCCTAGAGAAGGTCTATATTCCCATGAGGTTTCGGATTGGTTGAATTTTCACTTCTAAAGAAAAAATGTATCTTGGTTGCACTAATATTTTATTTAGATAACAATGTAGTGGTGGGAAAGAAGAGGGTAATTAGTGGCATTGTTCTATCAAAATAGTGGGCTTAGAAAGGAAGATCAGTGGGGATTAAAACTTTAATTTTAGTAAGATAGTGGATTTCTAATTACCAAGGCAATAGGTGTGGACGTTTAGGGTGAACGAGTATATTTTTGTACTATTGTGGCATGCTTTTATATTTGTTCTATATTTTACAACCGATTTTTTTTTATATTCATTTATTTCATATTTAGTCAACTTGTCCATTGTCATGAGTAGGATCCCAACATTTGGGTTTCAAAGATATGCATGTGAGGGGTTCCCAAGGACTCTACAATAGGGTATCAAAGAGGCTAATATTTGTGTCCTTATCGAAAAAACAGATGCATGACGAAGTTGGATGTATGATTTGATGTGGAGACTATGGAAGCAAAGCGTTTGTAAAAATTTCACAGTGAAAGCAAGAAGATAGAAATCAAAACATAAATCCATCAATAAGGACATCTCTCATTGGAGGGTCATATCAGCATTCTTGCCAACAATTCTTAAAGTTGGTCACTGAAAAATGCTATTCCACTTTCTTCTTTGCCCTTCTATGCCCAGGGAACAGGGCAATCTAGAATACAAGTGGTGGAAGAGAATGATGCGGGATATAAGGCGTGTTGTTTATACCTGAAATTTCTAGGCGAATGGTGCTTTGACCATAGTAACAAGATTTTAGAACCTAAACACATCGATCGGTAGTAGAAAAAGGACTACGTTGAATTATGATCCACGAAAGAGGCGAGTCGAGAGACCTTCCTTTCATGGATTACTGTCACTGCCACCTTGTGAGGGAGTAAAATTGAAAATCCGCCTCGTAAATGATGCTTGGAAAGATTTGAGAGTAAAGGGGGGAGAGTTTTAGAAATGATTTTCGAAAACGATGAACTAAACTACATATGAAAATTAACCTAAGTAAGAGATGAAATAAAATAAAGATGGGAAGAAGAAGAGCTTACTGGACCTATAGGCCTGGGACCTAGAGTTGGGAGCTTGATTTAGATCCATGATTGAAGCGCCGACTTCTTCCACTCTTCAGAGTCTGCAAATCGAGGCTAAGCAGTGTTCTTGATTGAGTCTTAAAGTTTGTTTTGGCTAGAGGTGGCGAAGACCTAGGTGAGGACAAATTGCCTGGGGTTCTCCTCGAAGGACAGCCATGGCTAGGTTTTTTGTGTATTTAGGGTTAAGATTGGGTTCGTTGTGTCCTAAGGAACGCCATGGTTTGTTGGTGTGGGAATTAGGGTTCGGGTTTTCCAGGAGGACTAAGGCTCATGGGTCGAAGTCCTGATCGGATACGGTTTTGCCTAATTGAGTTAGGTTAGCACACAAAATATTGTAGGCTCGAGAAAGGGGAGGTTTCCTGCCACATGTCTACAAACCCATTAAGAGTTTCCAGACATTGATAGAGGGGTTCTTATGCCTTTAAGGTTGATAAATGGCTTTCATCGGTATTTTAATAAGAGGGGAGCGGGCCAAAATTGGGGTTTTAAGTGTGGTCAAAGGTGATTAAGGTTTGGTCAGGGTTTAGGGTCCTTAATCTAGGGTTAGGTCAAATTTGCAAGGTCTTAGGGTAGTTTTTGGCAAGTTTAGTCCTAATTTGGCAAGTTTAAGGGGTTCCTGAGCTTCATTAGCACCCAAGACCAACTGATCCCTTATAGCCTGGTCTTGCACATGACAGATGGGGGCCCAGGGAAGAAAGCAAACCCTCTTGAAAGGTCAGGAGCGTGGTGGGTTGGGTTGGGTTGGCATTGCCCATGATCTTCAACATGTAAGGACATCTTTTGCCCTAAACCGATATGTTTTGAGGACATGTCTTTGGACAATCTTATAGGTTTCGTGCTCTGTGTCCCAGAGCTTGAATTTACCCTTAGTTTTGAAGGATGCGTTACAGTACACAGTAACTCTGTAACCTAAATTTAAAATATAACAGATGCTTTATAGTTTAAGAATATTTGATAAAATTATATAATTGAGTCTTGTGGAGATCCCATTGATTAACAAAGGGAGTATTGAGTGGGTCTTCTATGGAGTTGATGGTTAGCTCATTGAGTGGGGCAACATCTAGAGTTGTCATTAAATATTAAAATATGTTCTACAAAAATATGAGGATTGTTGATAGGTTGAGGTTTGTATAAGGTGTCAACCTTATACTATTGAACTAAGGTGCGCCTCAAGACTATGCTGAAATTTAGTTTCGGTGCCGCAAAGCCTTCCGATGATATGAGAATCTATTGTTGCCCCCAATTATGAAATTTAAAATTTCAAAAATGATGATGATCGAGCAGATCTACAAATACTTGAAAATTTTGAAAATTGACTGTCTAAATAATGTGTTAGAAGATGAACTATTTTTAGGACAAACAAATCCCTCTTTTTTCATGTCTATGAACCACGAGGTCGAGGTGAACTATTTGTGGGTTTTCCAGCATAGGAATCATCTTCATTAGTGGGTTTTTTAGGTGCACGTTACCAGTACAGTATAAGGTTAAGACCTTGTATAAACTTTTTCCTTGTTGATATAGGAAGGTCTCATAAAATAAATAAATGATGGGTGTAGTTGGCAAACAGATGCATCCGTCGCTCTGGAGGTAAGGTGCACCTTTAAATTTTATCATGGTATATAATTTTGATGTAAAATGTTCTTAGGATTATCTAAAAATCTATTTTTATATCTAATTATAAAATTTTAAATTTAAAAAATGGTTAAAATCAAATAGATCTATAAACATATGAAAATCTTGAAATTGACGGTGTCGATAATATGTTGTAAAATGCACTATTTATGATACTTAAAAATATTTTTATTTTCATGGTCACACATCTTGATGTCGAGATGATCAATCGAAGGGTTTTTCAACATTAAAACTACCTTTTTCGATTGATTTTTTTGGTGCATCGTAGTTCTACATTATAAGGTTACATCCTTATATAAACTTTTTCCATAAATGATTCACTCTTGTGGAGATCCCATTAAATGAATGTGGGGATTGAGTGCATTCCGTTGGGACTTGATGTTTAGAACATCAAGGTTGAAATCCCTCCTGTTATTCTCCACTATTCATCCTTAAGTTAAGGCTATTTTTAAAAGGATGAGGTTTGTATAAGCTGCCCTCCTTATATTGTAGAAGTAAAGCGCGTCTCCAAAATTTGTTTAGAGATGCAGTTCTAGTATTAAAAACCTTATAATGCCTTTAAAATCTAATCTTATCCCTAGTTATAAAATTTAATCAAGAGATATATAAACATTTGAAAATCTTGAAAATAGACCGTCCAAATAACATGCTACACGATGAACTATTTTTCAAAATTGAATTTTTTTTTTTTTTCTTCATATCCATACATATTAAGTTCAAGATAATCAATTTGAGGGTCTTCCAATATCGGAACATCCTCTTCTAATGGATTTTTGAGGTACGCCATACTTTAATATTATAAGGTTGCAACCTTATATAAACTTTTTCCTAATTAAAAATGTCACGAGGAAATAATATTTAGGAAGGTTTCTCAAAAGCATGTAAAAAAATGTATTTTGTAGTGGGAAATGGTGTTTTGTAATGAGGACAACCTACCCTTATACAATAACAAAGATCAAGTTGGAGTACTTGTCATTATTATTTTTGCCTCCATAATTACTAGAGCTAGTATTTATAATGGTCTCTCTCTTTCATCAATAATCACTGGAAGGTAGTTTACCCACTTCAATAACATACATCAAGTGAACAATAAGAGGAACAAGTTATTTGAATTGCCTAAGCGAAATAAAAAAATTCAGCTGCTTCCTCTTGTTAATGAGATACAATTTGTAAAGCGCTCATCCCCACCACCAAAAATATCAAGTAAAAAAAATATATATATAGAATATCACCACAATCTTTAGTTGAAGAAATAATTAAGCTTTCATGGAAGCTTGCATGCTGAAAATTTGAAAAACCCCAATAAACTTAAAAAACAACACATGAAAAAGAATCACATGCATAACAATTACACCACCTTTTCTCTCTTCTACCTTGTTCTCCTCCTCTTTTGGAGTTGCATCTACAAGCTTCTTCCTCTCTTCCTTCTCCTTATAGTTTCAATTTCGCATCACATTCCTCTGATAAAACCCTAGAATTCACACCCAACTTGTCGACCTTGAAATCACACCTAACATCCATACTCATAACCCAACTCTTTATTCCTTTCCATTCAAACCGAATGGGGACTTGCGCCCTTAGAACAAGTGTTAAACTCTTGTTTCCATGCTTCTTCTTCAGCTGCTTTATAACCGCATCTGATCCCTTTGTGACTAGCCGGAAAACCTTCGAATTCCCGCTACCTTGCTCAAATTCAGGCCACTTTCCGGTGCCAATTTTCGATCCTAAATGCTCGAGGCCCACAACTCCCCCATTTAAATACCGCAAAACCAACTTTGAATTTCCATTCTCACCCTTTAAATTTACTTGAAATTGTGATAAAGCCTTCGAATTTTCCGCAACGTGCTCAATAGAGAATCGAGGAATGTCTGATTTCACTACCAGATACAGTATTCCAACAAAGGCTCCAGCCAAAATCACAGTGACGATTATAAAAACAATCAGCCATAGCAAACAACAGCAAGAACAACACCAACGCTTCTTTTGACTACGCCGAGGATTGTTTTGATATTTGTTTGCAATGTATGCATTTTCAGGGGGTGGGACTCGATAGATTTGGTCTTTCGGGATTTGGACGACATAAGTTCCTGATCGAAACTCCTGCTGGTTTCCGGCAGGTGGGTAAGGATTCAGGCCGGCCTGAAGAGGAGGTAGAGGGACCCTCTCCGCCATTGATTTGGGAGTTGGGGCCCACAAGAGGCCTACTGGACGGCTGCCATTACCGGCTTTAGGAGAGCAGCTTGATTGAGGGGAGGGGAGGGGGAAATGAGGCCCACACCATTTGGGTGGGTGTAAAGTGCCACCGAGAATGGGTGGTGCAAGCTTTTAAAATGATGGGATTGGAAGCCTAAAATGGTGGGATTGGAAGCCCTTAAAATGGTGGGATTGGAAACCGCGTCTTAGTTGGGTTCTATTCTTTATATAGAAAGAGGGAAAGAAGAAAGAGAGATGGCTTGGTTGGGTTATATTTCTTTATGTAGAGAGAGAGACGGAGAGAAGACAGAGAGAGACCGGGTCACTCGGCTATATGCCTTTGGCAAAAGACAGTTACGGTTAATGGATAGGGGTGCAACCAGCCATCTCTGGTGGCAAATGACTTGGAGGGTCCACCCGTTAGATCCGGGTCTGGTCCATTGTCCACGCCCTTGCTCCGAACACAGGTGCTTTGCCCAGTGCCTTAACCTTGCCCTGCGCTGGCCCCCTTCCCTTGCTTGAAACAGCAGCCTAGTAGACGGATGAGATGGCCCTGCGCACCATGGCCTCTGACTAGGCTACAAACTTGGCCCTGCGTAGACTACAAACCTGGCTACAAACTTGGCCCTTCCCTTGCTCGAGAACAGCAGCAATAGTAGACCGATGAGATGGCTTGAATCATAATGTCACAAGCTAGCACTTTATGATTAGATCGATCATATTGTTTTATTTTTATTTTTATTTTTTATTCTACATATAATTTTTAAATAAAAATTTGGGGTGCATAGATTTGAAAGTGGAGGGCACACGATAAAAATATTTAAAAAATATTTTCAGTGATAAAAATTACCAAAATATCTCTTAAAAATTACATGGGTATTTTTTTTTACCTAAAACATATGTTTTGTCCTAGTTTGCCTTAATGTTATAATGGGATACCGAAAATTGCATCCAAAAATGTTTTGTATAAAAAAAATTAAAAATAAAACAGACTTGACATTGTGGTATAAACAATCGTAGCCGTTCGTTTCAAATCGAAACATTTCCCTAATAATGTAGGGGATGCTGGAATTAGTGGCAAATGAACCTTGAAAAAGATGTAATAACCATGAAATCGACAATAATTCCTTTTACGATCATACTTATAATAGAAGAAGGGGATAATGAATTGCAAATGAACCTTTAGTGAAAAAGATGTAGTAATCATGAAATGAAAAAAGATGTAGCAACCATTGTTGGGTTTATGTGGCCTATAAAGGCCTTACGAGTGTGTAATAAAAAACATTTACTATAGTGGAACATAACTCAGTGGGAGTGTGGTCCTTCAAAGACCATACTAAGGAAATGATATTTACGGATAACAGACTGTGCTTAACGATCTAGGCCAGTCGGTTGAAAAACCCAAGGTACCTGGGCATACAAAATAAACCGAGAAGGGTTTTTAGGTTAGCCCTTAATGAGGTCGGAGCTTATGCCTAGATGAGTGAGCCGAGGGACTGTGTGACCCTTGTGTGTGATGGTAGGCCTATAGAGACGGGGCCCAAAACCTCATCCATGTTCCATCACACGGCATGCATATAGATAGATCGTTCAGGAAAACTTGATATCCACAGTTGGGTGAAGCATTTGCATGTGCAAGAGATATTCTTATGCGCCATAGAGCTGTGGTTGTATCAGGTCGTGGTGATCTTGACTTATCTCTAGGGCAGGACCTATAATCCATAGATTGGAATTGCGACTCCTTGGCTCATTGACCAGACTTTGGTGACTCGTTAATGAGCCCCTGCTTGGACAATGGGTCATGGGAAACACTGGGTCGGTTCGATAAAGCAAATGTGGTCTGTAGTCCACAGTTGAAGGTGGAATACCCCGTGATCATTGACTGAATTCCTGAACCATATGGATCCACTTCCCATCATAATAATTTAATCATGTTGATTTTATTATTAAATTATTTTAGATTTATTATTTAAATTTTTTGTAAGTCATTTGATATTTTATTTCTTATTTTTGAACTTTTAAAAGTGAAGTTATTAATTTATAAAATTATAATGGTTGAAAATTCATTTTAAAATATTTATTAAAAAAAATACATGGGGAGCCATAGTGCATATGGGTCAACCATGTGGGTATTAGGTGGGGCCCCACATACCATACATGGGTGGCAAGCCCCACCCTTGGATACCTTATCTTGTTTTGTCTTCAAGTTTGTTAAAAATGGTAACTACATCTTGTAGCCTGTGGTCAAATATTGATTAGAAAATATTGACCATATCTTATCTTGATTATTGAAGGAATATTTTAATTTGATATTATTGAAATATTCTTATGGAAAATATGACATGGAATATGCAATTTATGGTATGCCCTGTATCTTTAATGGATTTAATTTATTTAAATATATTGATAGGAAAATGGTTTAAAGAAAGGGGGATAATGGTTCATGCACCTTCCATAAGGTTGATGGCCCATTTATAGAATGGATGGCTTAGATCTCTCACCCTACAAGTTATTTTGATCAACGGTCTATATTCAATCTCAAGAAAGAGGCAAACTATGTGAAACCCTAAACTTAAATTTCACTATAAATAGGGATGCTCTCCCCCATCTCTACACACCTCTCTTTCCCATAAACTCTCTCTCTCTCATCCTTAGGGGCCATGCCCCTCTCTCTCTTCCTTAAGGGTCACGCCCCTCTCTCTACTATCTTATTTTCTCTCTCTCTCTCATGATCTAATCTAAGAGTTGGAAAAATTAGGGCTTGAGCTTAATTATTTTGGAGTTGGAAAAATTAGGGTTTGTGCCTAATTATTTTGGAGTTAGGGGTTTTTAGAGATTTAAATATGGTTACCTAAGAATCGGAAAAATTAGGATTTGAGCCTAATTATTTTGGAGTTAGGAAAATGCTTAATTATTTTGGAGTTAGGATTTTGGAGTTAGGGTTTTGTAGAAATTTAAAGGTGGTTACCTAATTTAGTCGAAATTAGCTTTTTCGGTTCGAGATTGAAGCTAGACCGCTGATCCCACACCATTGGCTGTGGTAACTCGGTGTGGGGTGTAAAAAGCCCGATTGAAGTAATCTCCAATATCATTTCTTTTAATTGTTTGTTTTTTATTTTATAATCTCAAACACAGTATTAGGTTGTATGAATGGCATCAAGTAGTTGAGATTTATTTTATTGATATGTTATTTAATTTTTGGAATTTCTATTATTTGTAAAAAGGCCATCTGTGAGTGATCTTGTTGCTAAAATTATAAGTGGTGATTATTAAAAAAAATAAAAAATTGTATTTCTCCAGCAAAAGATTACATAGGTCTTTCTTTCAATCATGAAATGAAGGGTATTCATGTTCTCTCAAGGATTTTGAGGGGTACACCAAACACTAATTCATCCAAGTTTTTCATTTGTACTCTATTGATCGGTACAGTTTTAGAACCATTTCTATGTACACTTTGGTCAATTTTTTGTAGTTCATAAAAAGAGTTTCCGGTGTTCAAGATAGAGGAATGTGAGAAAATCAAATCTTTTGATATTTCTACAAAGGAAAGATACCAAATTCAAATACTAAGTGATTGAATAAGGTTAGATCTCTTTAGAAATCGTGCATTGTTTTCTTTTTGCTGTAATTATCTGTAATTAACTTTTTTTATATATGCAATTATTATTGTTTGGGCATGAATCAGAAGTATTAGGTACCCATCACCATTGTGCTTGGGGCAAAGGAGTTGCAGGAACATAGCAGTTGCGGGAACATAACATTTCACTTACTTCCTTAACCATAAATTGCGAAAATGATTTCAAAAAAACTCATAGAAAAGATACTACCTCGAGATCAAATTTTTTATGCGTAACTATTTTTGTTTGGATCAAATTTTTTATGTGTAACTATTTTTGTTTGGGCATGAATAAGAACTATTATCGGCACACCAACAATGCGCTTGGGGCAAAGGAATTGCACGAACATAACATTTCGCTTATTTCCTTAACCACAAGACATGTAGTTGCAAAAATGGTTTAAAAAAAAAACACATACCAAAGATTCTGCATCTGGATCAAAGTATTACGGAAATAATTCATATTTGGACCATTAATTGAAAGAAAATCTGTTTTTATGAAAACTGCAGCTAGGGTGTAATTATGTTTCTTATCTATGTTTTTTAAACAATTACTTAATTATGTGTCTTACCTATGTTTTTTAAACCGTTACTTAAAGAATCATGACATTGATGGTTTACGTTTAGTATTTTCTTGTGCCTTAAAATGATTGACGACAAGCTGCTAAATGATGATACATAGTGTCTTTTCGGATGATACATTGTTTCCTTTCCCTATTCTAGACCGGCCCGTGCAGACTATACCCTGGCCTTCGGGCCTCTCTCTTGTGGTGATGATGGTGAATATGTTCTTTGAGGAATATTGGCTTAAGACAACTACATGAATTAATTAATTTATGGATTTTTTTTTTTAATTTTTTATTTTATTTTTTGAACAGGTGTGTGATGTGCACACAACAATACTTCCTTCTAAGATCATAACAGATGAAGAAGCGCATGCCGACATTACTCGCAAAGGAACCTTTACTGAAAAACTTCCTTTTTAAGATCATAATAGATGAAGAAGCGGATGCCGACTTTACTCGCAAATGAACCTTTAGTGAAAAAGATGGAATAATCATGAAATTGAGATTATATTCTCTCAAGGATTCTGAGGGGTACACTGACGAGATTTTTATCCAAGTTTTTCATTCCTACTCGAATGACAAACACAAATACATTGTTTTAGAACCATTTCTGTGTACACTTGGTCAATCCAATTTCGATGGAGATGGAGGAATGTGGGAAACTTAAATCTTATGGTATTTTTGCAAAGGAAGGATACCAAAATAAAATATAACATTGTGATCAGGGCAAAGGAGTTGCACTAACACAATATATCATCCCTGCCCCATTCACACCATTGCCATTGGCCCTGCGCAGGACCCCGTCCGTTGCGCAGGCTGCAGGCCCTGTCTTAGACCAGTTTGACCCAGGCCCTGGCCCTACCCTGGATCAGCTCAGGCCCAAGGCCCTCACACTCAATACAAGGGCCTGCGCAGGCACTGCCCTAGACCGGTTTGGCCCAGGCCCTGGCCTTACCCTGGATCAGCCGGGCCCAAGGCCCTCACACTCAATATTGATTGTATGTTACTCATCTTGCTGAAACATTATACTAAAATCTTATATTGATTGTATGTTACTCATCTTACTGAAACATTATACTAAAATCCTTACTGATACATTATACTAAAATCTTAGTCAATTCATGTCTTATTTTTTCTTTTCTTTTTTTCTATTTGCAGTTATGTCAATTCATGGTCTTATTTTTTTTTTCTTTTTTCTTTTTTTTCTTCTATGCAGTTATGTGATGAGAAGATATCTATTTTTCTTTTTTTTTTCTATTTGTAGTTATGTGATGAGAACAGAGAGGCCATAATAATGTAGAGGTGTGGGAACACAACAACACTTCCTTTTAATATAATAAAGCATTACAAGTATAATACATGTTTGGACATACTTTTTTTTATAATTAAAAAAAAAAAGTTCAGTTAAAATTTCAGTTTTCATAAAAATTACCGATAGGGTATAATTCTATTTATTTTTTATGTTTCCAAGCTGTAACCTAAAGAATGATGGCATTGAATGATAAATAATAGACTGGCCAGGCCATAGACCCTGCCCTTGACCCTTCGCTTGCCCCTTGCGCAGTTACTCTAGCAAATGACAGCCCGGTGAGAAACTCAGGCAAGTGAATATTTGGTGAAAAAGATGTAGTAATCATGAAATCAATAATGCATAGAAGAAAAAGTGGATGCCGACATTACTCACAAAGGAGCCCAATTATTTCCTCGCAAGGATTCAGGGGAACATTAATTAGAACCCGTTTCTATACATAGGGTCAATTTTATGAAGTTAACAAAAACGATGCAGATGGAGGAATATTTGAAAATCAAATCTGTATTTTTACATAAGAATGATACCAAATTCAATTACTAATTGATTGAATAAGGTTAGATCTTTTTAAAAATCATGCATTGTTTTCTTTTACTGTAATTAATATTTATTTGTGTAACTATTTTTGTTCGGTCATGTAAAAGAAGTATTATGGATACACCAACATTGTGCTTGGGGTATGGGAGTTGGAACAACAAGCATTTCACTTACTTCCTTGGCTAGAAGACATGTAGTTGCAAAAGTGATTTTAAAAAAAGTCGCAGCAAAATACTGCCTCTCGATCAAAGTATTTAGGCTATAATCCCGGACATATTTTTTTTTATAATTTGGAAAAAAGTTGAGTGTTTATGAAAACTGCAGTTATTTATGTTTTCCAGACTGTGACTTAAAAGAATGATGAGATTGATTGTTTACGTTAAGTATTTTCTTTTGCCTTAAAAAGTAATTGATGACAAGCTGCTAAAGGATGATACATAGCATGCCCTGGACCGACCCAACCCTGACCCTACCCTGGATCGGCCCTTGCCCTAAGCCCTCCTGGACCGACCCAGCCCTGACCCTACCTTGGATCGGCCCTTGCCCTAAGCCCTCACACTCTCTGTCGTGGTGATGATGGTGAATATGTTCTTTGAGAAAAATTGATTTTTCGTGGTGATGATGGTGAATACGTTCTTTGAGAAATATTGATTTTTTACTAAGAAAAAACTGCCACTATCAAGTTTAGAGCTTAGAGCTTCCAAGCATAACAAGTAATATCAGAACACAACAAGTGATATCAGAGCACTGGTTTTGGGGTTTTCGATATGGTGGTAAAAGTTTCGAATGCAAAGTTCGAGGTAGAGAAATTTGATGCAAAAACTATTTTTCAGCAAGAATGATGAAAAAACTTATGTGGCAAAAGATGATAAATTTGTGAAGCTATCTAATAGATTTTGGTTTGGTGAACGGGTAATTTTGATATCAAGGTGGAGCTTGTTGGATTTGGTGCTATCCAAAATCACTACATAAAGAAATTTCATATTATGTAAGCTTGAGATCTTCCCATATTTTATGGAATTGAAATTGATATTGATAAGTTTCCTAAGAGAAATCGAGATCCAAAAAGGATTAGGACTCTTGTATATCTCTCTTGGTCTTTTGAGATATATGCAACATCAATAAGAAGTTTCATATTTAGTATGGACTCCAAATCTTATATATATGAGATGAAAATGCAAAGAATTTGTGTGCTAATTTGGGTCAATTTATAGGAATAGTAGTTCCTATAGAGAGAGAGGGAGACATAGCCTCTTGTGCAAAACATACATTTCTTCTTAGATAAGAGAGCTTCCTATGAAGAGAAACATTGATGGTGCCTCCTAACGACTCCTACAGAGTGAAAGGTTGGTCTCTTGTGAAGAAACGGTTATCATAGAGATTTTCAGTTGCTCCCTTTTAGTTAGAGAGAAAGTCAGTTTCTCATTACTCTCGTGTCTCTATCTGGTATTATCGATAATGGTTGTCATAAGTAAAGAGAATGAAGTGAGAGTGGCTTAAAAGGGTTTGCTCGACTTGGGTTTTTATCGAGGTTTAGAGAGGTAACTATTTGTTCCAAAATATTTTATGTGACTTTCATTGGTATAGTGGATTTCTGTTTGCCGTGCCCGTGGATGTAGCCATTTTGGGATGAACCATGTAAATCTTTGTGTTCTTATTGTATGTGTTTAATGCTTTATTTCTCATACTTTATTTACCAGAAATTTACCCATCGAGTTTAGAGCTTCCGCGCACAACAAGTGGTATCATAACACAATACTTCCTAATATGGGTCCACATGAAAGGAAAGAAGATATTGTATACAAATATAAATGTGAGTTTCTATAACTTCATATGAGCAACTTGATAACTCAAGGAGAATTGTGGGTTGAGATGTTCATAACTTCATATGAGCAACTTGATAACTCAAGTAGAATTGTGGGTTGAGATGTTCTATTCTCTGTGAGTTAGTTGATTAGGGTTGCTGCCATTTAAAATCTCCATTGTTGCATTTTGTTACATTTATTTGCTTTTCGATGGTCTAAATCTAATTTTTCTAATGAAGAGAAGGACTAGGTATTTTTATGGCATACAAAATACTTTATTTTTAATTGAAACATTGCCACATGACCTCATAACTTCATGATATCCTAGACCACGGCCAAATATGTACTGAATCATGCATTCTCCGAGTTGTGTGATAGTCTATTTATCTCCTTTCTCTTAATATTAAGAGCTGCCCAATGATGCACTAAAAGAAAAGGATTACAAAAAGGTTAGTTCACCTTAATGTTTTAAAATTCGGATCAATAGGGGAGATAATTCACCTATGTATCTTTGTCGAATCGTTGAATCAGTGATCCTCATCGGTCTTAATATGTTATCTTGAAAACCATTAAAAATAAATGACATATAATATAAATCAAAATAAGGGTTTATATGATGGGGATTTAGAGGAGACTAAGAAAACATTAGATGATATTTCAAAAAGAAATATAACCTAAAACAATGGGTTTTAGGGTGAAATGGGCCGAGACCTATACTATTCTTAAATTGATTCAGTCCAAACCAATTCCCATCCTAATCGATGATATAGATCGAAAATTTTACTACATTGGTTCACCTCAGTATTTTAAAACCCCGATTGGCGGGGCCCACATATCCGTATTGGATCGTTGGATCAAAGATCTAGATCCGGTCTGAATCATTTTGAATCAATATTCTAGAAAATATTAAAAATAAATGAAATCAAATAAAAAATTAAAATAGTAGTTTACTGGATGGAGACTTAGAAGAGACTTCAGAAAATATTAGATAATCTTTACTAAGGGAAAGCTTTCTATGTTCCCCCTACAACATAGAAGTTCTATGTTCTCCCTTATCCAACAGTCCATTTTTTAATGGAGGGCTAAGATTGCCTCAATCACAATGTCACGTCTCTACACTGTTTTATTTTTAATTTTTTTCTATAAACTGTTTTGACACCAAATTTTGGATGTCCATTTCCTATATTAAACTCGCACTAACGAAAAAAATATAAAAAAAAGATTTTCAATAAACTAAAATAACCAAAATACCCCTAAAAGTTTCAAGGGTATTTTGGTCATTATTTTTTATCGAAAAATTATTGTTAATATATTTTACTGGTGCACCCCAATGAGAAGATGACACGTACCAAATTTTATATTCAAATAATTGTATTAAAAAGATTAAAAATAAAATACTTTGAGACATCAGATCTAAGATCAAACGGTGAGTGGCTCTCTTGATAAAAAATGGATGGCTAGATAGTAGGGGGAACATAGAACTTCTATTTTGTAGGGGGAACATAGAAAGCTTTACCCTTTACTAAAAAGGGAAAAAATATATAAAGGAGGATTTGAAGGGGAAACCACATTGTAACCTGCACCATCCTTAAATTATTCAGTCCCAACCATTTCCCATCTGGATTTGGCCATTCGGATCGGATATCGTCAGGTTTAAAAACGTTCACCTTTTCATGCCATATGCCTAGAGGTTAAGACACTCCTTCAACTCCAAACTTGAAGGGATTTTCATCATTTTCTTATGTGAAATACCCTCTCGTTCAAGAACAACGATTTACACGAGTTTGTTATGCAAAATATATTTTGATTGATATTGATAAACATACGTTCATATTGATATGAGTAGGTTGCATAAACTAGATTAATCCCCTCCCCTTGACATTAGGAATTTATATTGAGTTTGTTTAAAATCGATCTTTTCTGCTTGTTATTGATAATACTTAACTTGATAATGACCTGCATTGGTCTTACAATTTCTCTTTGGAATACCTTATGAGTTGGATCATCATCATCGTCAAAGCCTTTTTCCAACCAATTGGGGTTGGCTTCATGAATCTTAGTTCACCCTTATGCTATATTAAGAGCCATACCCTCAGTGAGGCTATGAGTCCTCATATCAAGCTTCTGAGTTTGATGTATTATATAGTTATGGAGATATTATTTTCTTTTAATTTATAATAATTTTTCTCTAATTTAAATATTCAAGTATCAAAGACAATAAATTGTTTTCTATGGAAATAATCATTTTTTTCAGTAATTAAATTTACCATATATGAGGTTTTTTAGGTGAAATTTTGGGCAAGATGCAACAACCAACTGCCTCAACTCCGTTTCTTGAATTAGCCTTAAAATATATTTTCATATGTATTTATAAAATTTAAAGCTTCAAAAATAGTGTAGTTCGAGCATATCTATGAAAATCTTGAAAATTGACTATCCAAAAATGCATTACAAGATGCACTATTTGCAAAACTTGAAATCCATTTTGTCCTCATGTCCATGCATCTTGATGTCGAGATGATGAATTTTTGAGGTGGGTTCTAATTTGATTGTTTAGATCCTCGGCTCTATATAAACTTTTTCTTTGTAATTATTATCAACTCTTTTTAAGGAAAATTACAAAAAAACCCCAAAAATATTACAAAAAAACCCCAAAAATATACTTTTTAGACATTACCCCACCTTAAATTTTCTTCACTTTTTCAAAAACCATCTTTAATACCCCCAACTCAAAAAGTTACATCTTTTTTTGATAAAAATACCCTCCCTTCACATGACAAATCATTTTTCGGATCCCAATAAAAGGAAACGCCAGACCGCATTTGTACAATGCCGAACTGCTCAGTCTAGCATACTTCAAAACACCGAACTGCCCCTACAAAATTATGGACTACCATATCAAAACATCGGATTGCCCCTTCAAAGTGCTGGACCACAACTTCAAAATGCCAGACCGTAACTTCCAAATGCCAGACCACCCATTCCAGCAAAAACTAATCGCCGGACCGCCACCATGAAATGCCGGACCACCCATTCCAGTAAAAAAAAAATCGCCAGACCGGTTGTTCAAAATGCCGGACCGTCCATTCCAACAAAAAAAAAATCGTCAGACCGATTGTTCAAAATGTTGGACTACCCTCTCTCACAAAAATAATTTGTTATATGAGGGAAGGGTATTTTTGTTCAAAATAAGTGAACTTTTTGTGTAGGGGTATTAGCTAGAAAACATCATTTCTGGGGGTGTAAAGTGGGTCAAGAGTCCATCTTGAGAGTTTTAGCAATTTTCCCTTTTGTATACTCTTAAGTATTATCAATGTTATCATTAATAAACTGTTTAACATATATGTTTTAAATGTGTAAATTGAATTCAAATTTACTTCTCTCAATAAAATGTTATCCCATAATAATATATTAATTCAATATATTAAAGCATCCATAATTAATTCATTTCCAATTTACTAGACAAATACGATAATATCCATATCATTCCCCATTGATAATAACCGAAGAACCATAATTTCCAATGAAATGTGATGAAAAGTAGGGAAATTTACAAAAAAGTCCCACTTTATTATCAAAATTAAAAATATAGTCCTACATATATTTGATAGTCAAGTCCAACTTTTGAGAGTGGTTATTGTATTTTAATTTTAACCTTTTTGTTACATCAAATTAAAGCCCAAATATATGGAATTCATACTTCTCACCATCCTGAATTCGTGAAAAAAATACAAAATATATTTTAAAACAAATAAAATGATCAAAATACTCTGAATTTTAAAATTTGTAGTGGTATTTGATCATTTTATATAAACTTAATTATACTTTTAAATATATTTACAAGTGCATGTGGTGAAAACTATAAACTTAATTGTACTTTTAAATATATTTTATATAAACTTAATTGGATATACAGGAAAAAAAATTACAATATATAGGATCATATACTTTTGTTACAAGGAGGTCACAAATACCACTCACCTCCGATTTCAAATTATACAGGTTGTGATCCTTTACAAAGTTCAACAAGTTTTTTCTTGAACTTTTAACTTGTTAACAACCATCCCATTTGAAAAATATACAGGTTGTTCAACAAGTTTTTCCTTCAACTTTTAACATAGTAAATGATACAATAATAATCATCCCATTAGAAATTTAACGGATAATAGTAATTATGATCTTCTTATACCATAATTGAAACTGTAAAAAGAACTCAGAAATTGTAAAAGATAATCACCGAAATGGAACCCATGGAGAATCCCAAGCGAATTGTATCGAAACCAGCGTTTTAAAAAACGCCGAGTCGAACCGGACTCGCCCGGTTCGATTCGGAAATAGTGAAAAAGGAACCGGATCGCCCAAAAATCGGAAATCTTCCGGTTCTAGAGAGAACCGGACGATTCTGTACAGTGAATCGCCGATTCACTGTACGGAATCGGCGAGTCCGAACAGTGAATCGGCGATTCCGTACGGAATTGTTTTTTTTTTTTTTTTTTTTTTTTTTTTTTTTTTTTTTTTTTTTTTTTGGTAATCCATGATAGATTTTTTTGTAATCCATGATCGAATTTTTTGGTTTTTTTGTAACCCATAATAGAATTTTTTGTAATCCATGATCGAAATGTTTGTTTTCTTTTCTTGTAATCCATGATCGATTTTTTTGTTTTTTTTTTTTTTTTTGTAACCCATGATAGAATTTTTTGTAATCCATGATTGAATGTTTTGTAATATATGATCGAAATGTTTGTTTTTTTTTTGTAATCCATGATCGAAATGTTTGTTTGTTTTTTTTTAATCCATGATTGAATTTTTTGTTTTTTGCTTTTTTTGTAACCCATGATAGAGTTTTTTGTAATCCATGATTGAATTTTTTGTAATCCATGATCGAACTATTTTTTTCTTTTTTTGTAATCTACGATTGAATTTTTTGTTTTTTTTGTTTGTTTTTTTTTGTAATCCATGATCGAATTTTATGTAATCCATGATCGAATTTTATGTAATCCATGATCGAATTTTATGTAATCCATGATTGAATTTTTTGAAAATTTGTGATTTTTTTTGTTTAATCCATGATCGAATTTTTTTTTGTAATCCATGATAGAATTTTTTTGAAATTTTTTTTTTTTTTTTTTAATCCATATTATTCAAAGAGAAAACGAGAGAGATGATGATTCTGAGGCCACCCTATCCCAGCCATATTATTCACATATCGAGTCCCAACAGCAACAGTGTAGGGATGAGCACGAAATACTGTAAATTAAATGCTGAATGGCGGTTCATGCAGGGAAAGAACATATCAATATTCGCATATTCATTCAAAAACATGAAAATTCTTAATAGAGTACCCTCATTTTTTATTGAATTCCTAAAAACCAATATTTATAATGAATTTTAATAAATTTTTCGGATTTTTTTGAAGCTTTATTATGACCGATTCACCCGATTTCGATCCGGATCGCAGATTCGCCGATCCCGATCTGTTTTTGAAAAGCCCGATCCGGATCACCGATCCGGTTTTTAAACCATTGATCGAAACAATAGAGGCAAACAAGCGAGTTGAAAGAAAAGATAAAATCAAAAGTGCGTTACCACATAATTAACGCCTTCAAAATGTAGCTATGCAATCTATTGAAAAAACAGGTAGCTGAATTACGAAAAAAATAAATAAATAATTGAAACCCATTGAAAACGAGGTGTTTCATAAGAGAAAGGTTTCTATACTTCCACTACAGCATAGAAGATCTATGCTTCTCCAACCATCCAACCGTCCAATTTTGATCAAAAGAGCCACTCACCTTTTGATCATAGATCCGACGTCTTAAAGTATTTTATTTTTAGTTTTTTTTTATACAAATTATATGAATATGAAATTTGGTATGTGGTATCTTTTCATTGGAGCGTACCTATAAAAAATATTAAAAATAATTTTTCGATAAAATATAATGACTAAAATACTCCTTATAACTTTCAGAAGTATTTTCGCCAATTTATCTTTCAATATAATATAATTAAATTATTTTTTTCAATAAAATTTTGGTACTTTCGATAAAATATAATGAAATTTTTTATATATATTTTTTATTAGTGAGAATTTAATAGAGGATTGGACGTCCAAACTTTGATGTCAAAATAGTTTATAGAAAAAAATTTAAAATAAAATAATATAGAGAATTGATATTTTAATTGAGGCAATCTCACCCCTATTCAGTTGGATAAGGGGTAGCATGTAAGTTTTTTATGTTGCAGGAGAAGGCTTATTATGGTTGATTGCAAATCCGGATTTCAGCGGGGAAATCATAGTGAATAAATACCCCGTGAAATTGGGCACAAAATTGACATTACAGGTTCTTTTCTGAAAGCTGCGGTACCTTATGGCTGCCTCTGCAAATATCTACCATTTAGCAGATGATCTGCTTGTCCAGATCTTGAAGAAGCTAGACGGGGAGTCTCTAGGCCGTTGCTTAGCCGTGTCAAGGCACCTCAATTTCCTAGTCCACCGCGTTGATCAGCTCACCATAGAGCTCCCTTTTAATTTCCAAGCGAAGATCGATGACGCAGATTTGAACAAGATCTACATAACGGAGCCCTTTCGCGAGCTGCCAAGGGGGATAAAGAAGAGCTTTCAGGCGATTAAGCACCTGCGAATCGGGCACTTGCAGCTCGTGGTGCCGATGGAGGAGACTCAAACTGGGAGTGGCATGGTGCTCAAGTGGGTCTGTGAATTTGATGGACATAGGGTAGAAAATTGTGTGATAGTTGGTGCATCCCAAGTGAAGGCTAGGACCGCGGCCACCACTGATGACCTGGAGAGGACGAAGGCAGCCATTAGAGGGGACATACAAAGTTGTCTGTATGACCGAGCCGTGGATGTCGTGGGCGATGTGTATGCGAGGTACTGCCTGGTGGAATGCGTTGAGAGGGGATTCCCAACCCTAGAGCTCGGGGGAGTGCTAGAGAGCGTGACAGTGGTGGATGCTAAGAGCCAAGGATCACTCAGAATACGAAGGCAGCATGTTCAGGAGTTTGGGGACGGTGTCGAAAAGGCCCTGCGAGAAGAAGTTCTAGTGGAAGACCAGGAATCGGAGATATCTGCAATGGGAGACCAAGACTTGGAGATGGATGCAATGGAAGAAGAGCCAGAACTAGAGATAGACGCAATGGAACAAGATCACGAGTTGGAGATACCTGCATTACAAGAGCACGGGTTGGAGATGGATGGAACAGGAGAGAACCCATTGGGAGAGGGCCCAATAGTTGAGGAGGAGTTAGCAGTAAAGATGAGAATGAGGGCTGCACATGAAACCCTGCTGGACCTGCCGGGCGGGTAGTGATGCGGAATGCAGCGTTGATGTTGGTGGCGTTCGATGATGGCCTGCTAGCAAAAAGAGAAGCTGTTTTCAAGGCTTTTAATGGGATCTTTGGCATGGCAGCCAACCATTTGATCAGAAACATGTCAAATTTAGATTAGAAAACATGTTTGAGTGTATGATAATGTAGTTTGCAGCTCTTTTACTAAGGAAATTAGGATTAGTAGTGTTTCAATGTCAAAACCTTACTTACCCAAGCCCAGGCCTGTGTGCCAGATTAGTAGTAAATATCCATGGAACAGAGGTCATGTATTCTCAATGTACCCATTCCGGATTTGTGAAAAATCATTTTCATCAGTTTCATTTTCAGCTAATTTATGGATACTTAATAAAAACCATTTTATTTATGTGCTCATCAATTGTATTATTAGAAAATGCTCAAATTGCCTTTATTATGAATTCGTAACCTAAACAAATAAGGGCCTTTATAATTTGGTCACTTAAGTTACTCGAGTCAAATGACTTACGTAAACTTGCTTATTTGTCCCCCCCGTTTTGGAACCTAAGGTATTTACGTCTTTTAGCGCAAGCAACTTGAGTCGGGCCCCCCGTTTTGGATCCTAAGGTATTTACGTCTTTTAGCCCGACCAACTTGAGTCGGGCCCAAAATACTAAAGAACTTATTGTACATAATTCCATAATTCCATGACAAAACATATTTGGAGTGTTGAAACCTGGAACAAGCAGACATACTTAGGCCATTTTACTCAAGAGACTTAAGTAGCTTATATTACCAAAATGCCTCACTTGTTCAGGGTCACAATCCTAAAACAAGAGAAATTAGGGTACTTTTTTATGAGATATTTAAATAAAAGGAGTTTTAAGTAGTAATCACTTGTTGGTAAAATTATTGATTTAACCACAACATTAATTTTTCAGGTGGTTTGACCATTTAGTCTTAGTTTACCTTTCTTCTATCGATATCACAGCTCATTCTTCAATTATTATTGATGAGCTAATGGAGTATGTCTACCAGGTTCCATAGGATTATTGTACCATGATGTAAGTTTTCTCTTGCAAAGAGGATAAGGAGCATTTTTTTTTTTGGTTTTGGTGTTGGGGAGGGAGGGGATGGGAGGCTATACTTCTAGGTTAGCAAATTATACGCTTGCTCCCATGAGCCAAATTCCCACTATATCAGATCTGAATTGTGGGAATTTCTCTAGAAATACAGATGAGAATTGCTGTTAGTGTGCCACAGTCATATTATCTGGTTTTCTACCTTTCAATGTGAGGAGATCCGAAAAGCGTAAATAATATTGGAATCTGGATCATGATGCGTGATCTTAGTATGATAAATCCAGTATTTCCTTGCTGCATTCTTGAGCAGCTAGTGCTTGGCAGCTGTTTCCATTGCTTGTTCTAGTTGTAATGTTATCTTTGTATTATTGCATTTCGACTGACACTTTTGCAACTTTTGAAACAATCTTTACAATCTTGCCTTTTGGTTGGGTGTTATTATTGCAGGGCACAATAGATTTCTCTATTTTGTTTAGCATAAAAGTTTAGTAAGACCTATCTAGTTTACTGGTTCTCTTGTTTCTGTACACTTTTAATGAAGTTTTCCATACTATGGCCATTAATTTGTAATCTTGTGAGATGCATAAAAGTGCACAACACGTGGTTTCTAATGTGCAGTCCGTATCTTTTTGTTGCCAACAGAACAGATAAAGAACTGCATCGGTGCCAAGACATGCGCGTAAATATCAGATCGAAAGCCAATCAGATGGCTTCTGCTCTGAACATGTCAACTTTATCTAACCGATTACAACCATGGAATAATGTGGAAGCAGATATACCATTATAACAAAATTATCGTATTGTCATTGATGTTGTTCATATTAGCATATTATGGTTTTTATTATTTTCATCATTGAGTATTGTATGATTTAACCTGCTAGCATAATTCACTCTCTCTGTAATTTTGGTTTATGCAATTGAGTTCCGAAGTACATGGAAAAATAAGAAGTCGCCTATGGTTATGATTTCAGTAATGACTTGCTTGGGTGAGATAGTAAACTTGTTTCTGAGATAAACCCACTTGGATAATTATGGCCTTGTTGGCCTACAAGGGCAGATTATGAGAGGTCTTTATCTAGTTTACTGCAGTAAAATTTATGCCTTAATTACCATATTGGAAAATTTAACCTTACCTTTGCTTCTTTAATTTTCTGCATATGCATCTCTTAATACAGAACAAGATGAAGGCCTCGAAAAATTGGAGGAGACTAATCAGCAGTCAGCAATAAATATATTGCATTGGCAGTCAATGAGGAATTAACCCTACACACAGGACTCTTTGTTAGATACCTCCCTAAACCTGTCTCTCTCATCTTGATCAATCAATTGATTTTGAGGAAGTTAAGACTTGCATGTTCATTTTTGTCAAAGTTCTAAAATGAAATATCGGCATGTCCTGAGCTGGATAACTTGGATGAGCATGTGGATATGACGAGCTCTCACTTGCCGGTATCTTTTTGGTCTCTTCATATATTGATTCTTGGATTTTTTTTCATGCAGCTTCTTGCGGAGGCAAATGCCCCTTCTCTGGGTTTGAAGCTTTGTTGAGAAGGCGAACATTCAGTGGAGGGCAATAGTGATAGTTGCTCTCCCTCTATGACGCTTGGGCCATGATTCTTGTTGAGACCATGGACTTAAGGCTTGTTAGCACCATTTTTTCCGACCATGTTCTTAGGAAAGCCGATGCACAGACTCTAATTCATTGGTGAATGAGAGCATCAAGTAGCATGATCTTTCGGTTGGATCATTTTCTCCATGATCATTGAGATGCTATCATTGCTTGTGTTTTACTACGAAGTTGTAAGGCAAGATGTATGTAGGAAAGTGACCGCGGTCGGTAGCATCCCCACACCCAGTTACTACATCGTGGTATCCATTCTTACCGCACATCCTCAATTACCACCTTCAAAATATAAAAGGTAGGGGCGTGCTCAAAAAAAATAAAATAAAATAAAAAATAAAATAATACCTTCAAAATATAAAAAATAGGGGCCTGCCCAAAAAAAATAAAATAAAATAAAAAATAAAACAAGATATATGTGTTTGTGTTACTGCTTACATCTAATCTTGTGATGTACAAATCTAAATGGTACACCCCCCAATTAACACCTTCAAAATATAAAAGGTAGGGCCCAAAAAAAATAAAATAAAATAAAGCAAGATATATGTGTTTGCGTTACTGCTTAATGGTAGGGGCCTGCCCAAAAAAAATAAAATAAAATAAAGCAAGATATATGTGTTTGCGTTACTGCTTAGATCTAAACTTGTGATGTACAAATCTAAAGGGTGGGGTTTGTATGATGTTATTATCCTTAGACAATCAAAGTTGAGGGGCACCTATATGTGTTTGTGTTACTGCTTAGATCTAATTTTGTGATGTACAAATCTAAAGGGTGGGGTTTGTATAATGTTATTATCCTCTTAGACAATCAGAGTTAAGGGGCACCTCTAAATCTTGTTAAAAAGAGATTGTCGAAAACCCTTATGATTAACTAAAAACTATTTTCACCCCTAGCTATGAAATGAAATTTCGTTTTCTAAGACCCTTAAGATGGCCTAAAAATCTACTTTCACCCCTAACTAAAAATTTTAAGCTCCAGAAATGGTGTAAATCGAGCATATCAATTATCAAGACTGGATCGAATTGGTGGCCCGGCCGGTTACATTGCCGATTACTATTTTTGGTCGTCTGGTTTAAGATAAAAACCGATTTTGTCCAAAAAATAAATTAAGTTAATGTTTAATCAATTTTGGCCTGTCAAACCAGTCGATTTTAACAAGTTCGACCATCTAAATGAAGTTGGGCAAATTTTTTATTAGCAAAATGAAGTTGGGCAAAATTTTTAATATATTTATCTTTGTGAACTATTATAATTATTTTTCTTTGAAATTTGATCCAATCGGTTTGACTAGTGTTTGGATCGGACTTTGTCTGTACTAAACCTCTATACTAAACCCCTAACCAATTTAGTGACCAGTCCAATCTTGATAACACTGCTATAAAATACTTAAAGTTTTTTGTAATGGGTGATTTGGATAATATGTTACAAGATGTATTATTTTTAAGACTTGAAATACTTTATTTCATATTCATATGCATCGAGATTACATGATTTTTGGACATCAAAACAACCTTTTTGGGTAGATCTTCAAGGTGTACCTTACTTCTACATAAAAGTTGATACCTTGTATGAACATTTTTTATAGCGATACATATACTCGGCCTAGGCCACTTGGACTCAGCCGAGTAACTCGGTGGGCACGGCGAGTTTGGGGCGAGTAAGTTGTACAACCTATTTTTCAAGGTTAATTATATTACTACCTCAAACTTATGTTAGTTGTATTCAAATGGTTTACTGGATAACCCTAATGTATAAATTTTGCCCCAGTCTACAAGGTGTATTTATGTAGATAGGGCTAACCAACACACTAGTCTATTGTTTTTATTAATAAAAGTGACATTCATATTATATATAAAAAAAATTTCTCTTTGTTTTTTTAAAATAATATATGAGCTCAACTCCGATGAGTTATTTGGACTCGTCCGAGTAACTCGCCTTCGCCAGGCTTGAGTACCTTGTAACAAAAGAAACACGGTAACAAAACATATTATGAAGTTTTTATAGGGTCTAGGCTTTATGAAACAAACTAAAGCTTCACTTCAAATGATCGTTTGGAAATCAATTTCCAGCACCGATAATAAATTTTGAAATTCACAAAATAGTAAACATCTTACCAATCCATGAATACTTAATTGTAGGATGAAATATACACGCCTTTTAGAGCTTAAAATTCTAAATTTTTTCACAATTAATATGTAAAAGATCCAATCCAAGAGATGGGGGAAGAAAAACTCGATCCAAAATTAGAAAAACCAATTTAAGAGAGGGAGAGAGAGAGAGTGAAAAAAGAAAACTCAACCAGAGAGAGTGAATGAAATCGCTTATATGCGTCAATGGGCATGCCCTCTGATAAGTAAATAAAATGAACAAAATCTGAAAAAATAGAAAATAAATAATAATAGTAATTAAACCTGGCCTCCCGATACTTCGGTAGAATATATTTAGAAAAGCAAAAGTATGCAAAGGGACATCTACTTTTGGTATACTTCTAGTCATTGTTTAAAAAAACGCCGAGTCGAACCGGACTCGCTCGGTTCGACTCGGGAATCGCCATGGACGGATCGAATCGGCGAAAAAAATGGGAATCGTCCGGTTCTAGAGAGAACCGGAAGATTCTGTCTAGAACCGGACGATTCTGCACAGTGACTCGCCGATTCACTGTACGGAATCGGCGAGTCCCGTATGAAATATATATATATATATATATTTTATTTATTTATTTATTTTTTATTTAATCCATGATAGATTTTTTTGTAACATTTAATCGATTTTTTTGTAATACATGATCGAATTGTTTTTTTTTTTTTTTGTAATCCATGATCGAATTTTTTGTTTTTTTGTTTTTTTTTGTAACCCATGATAGAATTTTTTGTAAAACATGATCGAATTTTTTGTAATCCATGATCGAAATGTTTGTTTTTTTTTCTTGTAATCCATGATCGAATTTTTTGTTTTTTGTTTTTTTTTTGTAACCCATGATAGAATTTTTTGTAATCCATGATCGAATGTTTTGTAATCCATGATCGAAATGTTTGTTTTTTTTTTGTAATCCATGATCGAAATGTTTGTTTTTTTTTTTGTAATCCATGATCGAATTTTTTGTTTTTTGTTTTTTTTGTAACCCATGATAGATTTTTTTGTAATCCATGATTGAATTTTTTGTAATCCATGATCGAATTGTTTTTTTCTTTTTTTGTAATCCACGATCGAATTTTTTGTTTTTTTTTGTTTGTTTTTTTTTGTAATCCATGATCGAATTTTATGTAATCCATGATCGAATTTTATGTAATCCAGGATCGAATTTTTTGTAATCCATGATTGAATTTTTTGAAAATTTGTGATTTTTTTTTTTTAATCCATGATCGAATTTTTTTTGTAATCCATGATAGAATTTTTTGAAAATTTGTGATTTTTTTTTTTAATCCATGATCGAATTTTTTTTTGTAATCCATGATAGAATTTTTTGAAAGTTTGTGATTTTTTTTTTTAATCCATGATCGATTTTTTTGAAAATTTGTTTTTTTTTTTTTTAATCCATATTATTCAAAGAGAAAATGAGAGAGATGATGATTCTGAGGCCACCCTATCCCAGCCATATTATTCACATATCGAGTCCCAACAGCAACAGTATAGGGATAAGCACGATAGTGCAGGTGAGCATGAATGATGGACAATCTTCGGGGATTTTAGATTGGGAACACAACAAAATACTAACACTCAGGGATTTAGGAATAGTCAGACGCCTGCTAATATCGATGATTCGTTTTTAGATCGAATCAATGAATTGTTAAACGAATTCAATCAATGGCACTAGCGTGACCAAGAAGAACAATAACGTCGTCTATCATTTTATTTTTAGATCATATGTTACTAATTTTATGCTTTATTGTAGTCCATGTATGTTGATATACTTATTCCATGATAATTCTATGTTTATCCTTTTGTGTGATGTAAATTAAATGCTGAATGACGGTTCATGCAGGGAAAGAACATATTAATATTCGCATATTCATTAAAAAACATGAAATTTCTTAATGGAGTACCCTCATTTCTTATTGAATTCCAAAAAAACAATATTTATAATGAATTTTAATAATTTTTTCGGATTTTTTTTAAGCTTTATTTTGACCGATTCACCCAATTTTCGATCCGGATCGCCGATTTGTCGATCCGGATCGGTTTTTTGGGAGCCCGATCGGGGTCACCAATCCGTTTTTTAAACCATTGTTTCTAGTAGAAGAAGGTTACAATCGATACGACCAGCCACATTTTAAGTCCCATGGTTGTAACTTGTAAGTATGCTATTGACTAAATTCAAAGTATAAAATTTTCTCATATTTCATCATATACCTCAAGCTATCTAAGTTGACATCTAAGAAATCATACATCTCAAGCCATCTAAGTTGACATCTAATAACTGATAGTGATTACAACCTCATTATAAAACTAGTAAATTAGTCTCATAGTATACAATCCTTTTGGAAAATAAGGACTATTTCTAGGCCAACTCGAGCTATTCCAAATTCCAACTTGGTGCTTTAAAAATACTAATCATGGGTGGTTCGATCCACTAATTTTTCAAAATAGTAGCCGTCATATTTTATTGATATTTTTTGTTTTATATAAATGAGATTGTATACTATGAGATCATTTATTTTTGTACAAAGAGGACATAATCACTTTTAACCCTTAGACATGATTTTTAATAGATGAAAGTATGTCACACATTTGAGAAATTTTATTTTAGGATTTGTGCCCGAACAATGACACATCCTAAATCACTAGGGGGTGGCAATGGACCTAGACCCGACCCAAAACCTGACGAGTAAAACCAACTTAGGACCGGGTATGAGTATAGAAAAACCTACCGGGTCAGGTCTGGGCCCAAATCTTGGGCCCAAACAGTATTTGGGTCCAGGTCTAATCGAGTCTAGTTTGGCGCCCTCATATATTTTTTGGTCTTAATTTATGAAAAATAATTAAATATATAGATATTTAAATTTTAAGATTATCTACAAAGATACCGTTTATTTTTGGGTGTGGTTTATATAGAGCCAAAGCTCTAAACAATCAAAGTAGAGGGCACCTTCAAATAGTATTAAGAAATGTCGTTTCAATACTAAAAATCTTAGTGATAGTCTTAAAATATTTTTTCTTCTCTAATTATAAATTTAAAACCTAAAAAATAGTGTAGATTGAGCAAAACTTGAAAATATTGAAAATTGACAGTCCAAAAATGTATTACAAGATAGTTTATTTTTAAAACTTGAAATCCCTTGTTTTTTTTCATGTTCATGCATCTTGATGTTGAGATGATCAATTTGAGAGTATTTAGCCATCAAAACAATCTATTCTAAAGAAATTTTTAAAGTGCACTTTAATTTGATTGTTCAGAGTTGGGCTTTATATAAATTTTTTTCTTTATATTTTGTACGTAAAAATCACTATCTTTCTTGTTCCTTAAACTTTAAAAAGGGTGGTGGTTATAAGGGTGTCGTTCATAAAAATAAAAATAAAAATTTAAAAAAAAGGTGGTGGTTATAAGAGTGTCGTTTATAAAAATAAAAATAAAAATAAAAAATTAAGGGATTACCTGAGCCATCCAATTTGACATCGAACGAACGAGTAAATGATTTACCTTCTTGTACAAAAGATGTCAAACGGGGCATGTGGCTTCTGCCGCAGTTGCAAACCTTTTAAATCGATCCTCACTGGTATAGCAAGGTGGGGGAAACTCTCTCTCTCTCTCTCTCTCTCTGCGAAAAGAAACCATGAGTTTATCACTCTTACAGGATTATTCTTCCGAAGAGGAAGGACCTCAGCAAGAAGACCCATTTTCTCAAAGCGACGAGGATACCGAGAGAGAGCACAACCATCTCTCTTTTTACCAATCACCCTTTCCAAACCCCATCCATTCTCTCAACAGTAATTCCCTTTTACCATCTGCACTGGAGGCTTTCTCTGAGGTACCTTGCCCTAATCCTTCTCTCTCTCATATGAAGTTTTAATTGAGGAACTACTTTCTCACACTTCTCATTGGGTCCCGAAAGATCTCGGGCCCCCCTGGATTCTTGAACAATTGTGTTGCCGAGCACCCTTCTTCGAGTGCTTCAGAGGAGAGGCGGCGCCATGGAAGCCGGAGATCGAAGAAAGAGAATAAAGATCTTCCTCCAGGTTAGCTCTCAGCCAGCAATTTCATGGTGATTATCGATTTCTAAGTTTCACTTCTCTATCATCCATGGTTAAATTTTTCGAAAACCATTAGAATTTCTCATGCTCGATATGTTGAGTTCTACTGCTCATCAAATAACATGTTCCTTTCGATTAGAGATTAGACAGTACTCAGTAGAATAGATAGTTTGAACTTCTTCTTCTTTTTCCCTTTCTTATGCTTTCTAAATGAAGTTGTTGGTTTGAAAGTTGAGGTAGTTCCATTCCTAGCATGGTTAGAGGACCCCTTTCCTTGCTGAGCTACAGAAGAAAAAGAAAGAAAGTTGAGGAAAGAAAGTTGAGGCCTATATCCAAAATTGGCCCACTTTGTTATTCGGTGTAATTGTTGACTGTAACTGGATGCTTAACAAATATGTATTTGCGAAGTTTGTTCCATCGAAATTTGATATCCACATGATAAGTTCTGTAGATATGGGAAAGGGGCTGGGGTCATGGTGTTAGCACTCCTATACCCTAGTCACCACTTTGTGGTTTCCATTCCCACCACTAACACCACCCCCACTAACACCACCCCCACTAACACCTTCAAAAAGCTAACTCGTAATCTACTTGAAAAAACAGGTAGGGGCCTATCTTCCCTACTGAATTATCCAAAAAAAGAAAAAAAGTTCTGTGGATTTTATTATGAGAGTTTTATGTCAATTTGCTCCCATAGTCATCTGATTCTGTTTGTATGCTGGTCGAGAGATTTCTTTTTTGTTGTTAACATAGTTTAATGTTCTATTCTATATACTAAAATTTTTAAACTAAATTACAGTACAATGATGTATTCTCAATCACTTTTGATTGGGAGTGATACTTTTTGGCCGTAATGTCTTTCTGTAAAAATGTGAGAATCTGAGGGTTACTGGCTTCTCTTTTCCCCCTTCTTCTTCTTTTTTTTTTTCTTTTCCTTTTTTTTTGGGGGTGGGGGGAGCGGGGGGAGCGGGGGGAGGGGCATGGTTAGTGGTGAAAAAGAAGGTTGGAAACCCTTAATGCAAAATTCAAGATTTAAACACTTAGTCTCCCTCATTCAAACAATGCCTGGATATTAGTGTAGCTTTGAGGGATTTGGGATATGGAACGTCTTTTAAAAGAATTGATTCATCACTTGTTGGGAACAGAGACTCGCTCGATTATCCCTTGTGGTGAACCCCCACTGCAACAAATTCATTACCTCAAAAACAACTCTCCAATCAATTTTTTTATTTATAATAATTTTCCAATCATTAGCAAAGTGATTCGAAGAATTTGAACACCCAAGAACAATATACCATGCAACAACTTTGGGGATTAGAGAAGGAATCCAAGAGGAGTAAAATAGGGACACCTAGAACTAGGACAACACACCACAAATGACAGTCCAAACACCAACATACAAAGATACATATTTCACCCTAATGCTACTTATATCTATAGGAAACCAAAAAAGATATGATTCCATTATCTTGAAAGATTTATAAGATTCAGGTAAATAGGTGATTCACCTCACCATATACAAGAACTGTTTCCCCTTTCCACTACCATAAAAATGCCATCGAACAATTCTCCATTAATGACACCATGACAACACCATTCTGCCACTGAATTGGAATTCTTATGAAATCACCCAAAACTAGGGCACATTCTTAGTTTGGTCTCTTTCCAAAAGGAAGAGCAAAAAACGCCGAATTTGAACTTTCCCTAAACCTCAGACAAAACCATCCAAAGGGGTCTCCCTTCCTTCTTGGCTCATAAAACCCCACCTTTAAGTGATACTTAAGTAGATGACATTCCTTGATCAAGAGACATTGGGATGTGATTTTGATATCAGTTATCGCAAACTTGACACCACCATCTTGCGCTGTGGTGATCAAATTAAACCTTATGTATAAAGATCGGCTAGAGTTGAAACCAATGGACACTCTTGGGTCTTGGCACCTTTACAAGATCACTGCCATTTTGTTCTTTCTCCAAACTATCGTGTGGAAAGTTAAATGATTCCCTACCTAAATATTTGCCTAGAAAATCTACTTACATTCTCCAAGGCAGTATTGTCGGAGTAGCTACGGTGACCCAAAAATTCTGTCAAAGATCAACTTAGAAGCATTTTGTGGATGCTTTCCGATTATGTTCTGGGGAACATTTTGTTCTTTTAAATTAACTAAAATAAAAACAGATAATATGTGGAAATCTTTGAGAAAAGTTGAGGCAAAAAAATGATATTTTGGAACTGCATAAATGCAGTGTATTTACTTATTCACATTTAACTACCAAATTGTAAAAGCTGTTTATCAATCACTTGGGAATTGACATTAAGATAGATAATGCATATAAAAGAAACTTGTGTCTATTCATAGTTTCATACTAGTAATATTGCTTGCCAACTTTAGGGATCTCAGTGCAGAACTAGATCAGAAATTTCTGAAATGGGGCCATAAAAGTCCACTCAATCATCGAAAAACAAGTTTGTATCGAATCTCAAATTTTCCTTTTTAAAAGATTAGAATAAATAGTTTTTCAATAATCAAGTCCTAATGCTTATTATGAACTAGATGGTAATAAACTTACGAGGAAGAGAGTATTATGATTTTCCTCTCTGATAAGTCGTGATAATAGAGACTGAAGCAAATTAACTCAACCTTACATTGTTTGTTATTGGAAGTTTGTTATCCAAGACCACAACCCAAGGTATTGAGCTAGGGCAATTCAATCAAGGGATCGTGTTAAAATATGAAGGTAATACATTTCAGATTTTAATGAAAGTTGGACATGGTAAAATACACAAAGAGAGTAGCTTTCCACATGAAAACCAACCCCACGCCAGAATAAAAAAAGAAAAGAAAATCAATCACTTAGTAATAGAGTTTATTTTCTTCTTTCATGCCAAATAAATAGATTGCTATTTTACCTTTTCAAGTTCAAGAATTTTCTTAGCAATGATTTACATACTATATATTTTTCATAGTTAGATTAGAAACACTTCTGTTGTATTTTCTGAAGGGTGCTAATTCTTTGCACCCACTCTTTGTGACTGCACTACAATGCCAACTCTCAAGTCATTTACCTGTTGCATTGGTAAATGTTAGACTTCAAACGTTCTAAAATCTGAAAGTTAGATATGTAAAATTTTCAAGCTGCTCAAGGCCTTCTGCATTGGTTCTTGTGCCTAGTTTTAGCCAGTTATTTGGTGCAAAACTTGAACTTGAGGAACCACTTTAAATCCTATTTTTCATTCTTTATGCACAATCTCTCCCCCTAGCCAACAAACCAACCATGCTCTTTCTCCCATGCAAAGTCAGATTTGTTTCCTACCACCATTATTTCTACCCTGAATCACACCCACCCATCCCTTGTGCATGCATTTGTGCCTGCACACACATAATGGTGTTCTGCTTGCCCATTTGCCATATTGGTGTTCACCATGTAAAATATGGTGAGTCAAATAGTGAGCTACCTCGCTATTTGGTCATGATGGGGAACAAGGTTGTCAAATGTGAGACGTGGACTCTATGCACTATGTGCCTCAATGCACTCTCAATATGGGTGCTTCACTTCTCATGGGATCAATAAATTTAAAAAAAATTCAAAATATAAGAATACAAAAATTTTTAACTTCCTATTTTTCTTTGGGTTAATTTACGTATGGACCATGTTAAAATTAACGGAATTACCTTTGGTTCATATTTTCAGAAATTTTACATCAAGGTCATTCTTTTGTCTTTCCAATTTTTCCTCGATTCGATGTTGCAAACATCAAACCCTTTTATTTTTCTTTTTTTTTTAAATTTTTTTTGGCATTTGTGGGTTGGTATGATTTTTTAGACATCAGACCACCCTACAATATAATCTATTCTTTTGTATGGGGTGGTCTGATGTTTCAAACATAGGATTGGTAATACTTTTTTTTTTTTTTTTTTAAGAAAAGCCCAATATGTGCCAGTCAAATGTATGGAACATCGGACCCCCGTACAATAGAATAGATTAGAAACATCGAACATACCCACATATACCAAAATATTAAAAATAAAGGGGTTCGATGTTTGAAACATCGAACCAAGGGTAAACTTGGGAAATTAAAAAAATAAAAAAGGACCTTGCTGTAAATTTTTTGAAAATATGGACCACAATCGGGCGTGGTTGCGGCCCAATTGCGGCGCATCGCTTCCAAGGACTGTCCTAGCTAGCCCTTGTTCATTTTTTATTGCACCTAGGTTCTGATACAACGTGTTGCTTACATGGACTGCCCTAGCATGAGCATATAACACAGGTTCAAGATTTATGAAAAACTGTGGCAAAGTTTACACTAGCTGCATTACCAAACACAACGCTCATCCTTTATCTGGGCTTGGGACCGGCCATGGTGGAGTATGCGGCAATAACATAACATTCCAGTTGAAGATCTCGACTTCGCCCACCTGGAATTAGAGTGGGTGGGAGAAGTGGAGATGTCGATCTAGAGTTTTATTTGATCTCTGCATACCAATGAAATTTAAGGGGAAGTTTTATACAACGGCTGTAAGATCAACCATGCTTTATGAGATTGAATGTTGGGCGGTCAAGAAACAACATATCCTTAGGATGATAATAGCTGATATACGGATGTTGAGAGGGATGAGTGACAAGGCAAGAAAGGATAGAACTCGGAATGAATAAATACTTTAGGGGTGCCTTCAATAGGCGATAAGATGAGGGAAATTTGACTTGGGTGAGCTGGCCATATGTAGTATCAACCTAGAACATCACCTGTTACGAGGCGCGATTTGGTTCGAGTGGAAGGCTCTAAAAGGAAAAGGGGAAGGCCCAAAAGGATATGGATGTATGTAGTGTAAAGAGATATGATAACTTATGAGTTTGATTGAGGGTATGGCCATTGATAGAGCAGAATGGCGGAACAAGATCTACATAGCCGACCCTTAATAGTTGTGATAAGGCTCGGATGATGATGATGATGATTTTCTAATGCAATTAATATGCAAAATAAATTAATTCATCCCAATAGGCAAATACAAAAGAACATATATTGTACCAAGTTATCAACCAAGCACTTCAAAAATAAAATAGCATCTAGCAACTGAGTACATTGTAGTATATAGCCAAAACCAAAACCCAAACTACCAAATACTAAAGAGTCTAATTGTCTACAACTACTTAACAAAGTGTGCGACATCCAAAGACCAAAAGCTTATGATATAAAAAATAAATCGTTCTTTGCCTAAACATAATGTCCTGGGCTCTTCCCTCCATTAACATTTCAAAAAAATAAATAAAAGAAAGAGGTTATATAAAGTTACGACCTTAAAATGTAGAAATAAGTTGCACTTAAAAATTCCATCGTAAAAGGCTGTTTCGAAGTTGGAAAACCCTCTAATTGATCATCTCGACATCGAGATGTATGAATATGAAAAGACAAAAAAAAAAAAGATTTCAAGTCCCAAAAATAGTGCAACTTGAAACACATTATTTGGACCATCCATTTTCAAGATTTTCATGTGTTTATAGATCTACTTGCTTTGATCCATTTTTGGAGTCTAAAATTTTTAATTAGAGGTGAAAATGGATTCTTAGGCCATCCTAAGAATTTTTTACACCAAAATTACATCTTATGATAAAATTTGAGCGTGCACTTCTTTTGATTGTTTAAGGTTGCAACCTTATGCAAACTACACCCATAAATAAATATGTCTTTCCCCAAAAATCCATTAAAAAATAGCACAAAAATCAGCTTGAACTTTTGCCCAAAGAACCCATAAATTTTATCGAAATCTTTGAAATTAAAAAAAAAAATCAGTTTTTTATTTTTTTTTCACTTTATTCACCTTAAAGCCATAAAAAATTGGTTCTAAAGATTTTTTTTTTTTGTGGGGGGCGGGGGGGGGGGGGGGGGGGCGGAAGGGAGGAGTGGGAGTGGGTATACCCCTCAAAGGAAACCCTTCTCCCATTTACGAGGGAAAATGAACAAACTGCCCTTGTTCATGTGCATTATTCCTTCCCGAGCAGGTTCTTGCTCGGGGAGGAATCTAAAGGTCTTAAAATTAGCTGGAGTAAGACAGAGCATATGTAAGGAGGAATCTAAAGGTCTTAAAATTAGCTGGAGTAAGACAGAGCATATGTAATGCAACTTTAGCATGATAGAAGTAGAAACAAGGCTCGTCATCCCCACTTAATTATCCAAAAAAAAAAGAAGTAGAAACAAGGAATTAGTTAAGATTGATGGTCAACAAGTACCTAAGAGATATTATTTTTTATATCTTGGGTCGATAATCTCTGAGAATAGAGAGATTGAAGAATATATCATGCATAGAATTAGAGCTTGGTGGACAAAGTGGAGATGTAATTATGGAGTCTTATGCGATCATCGCCTTACTAATGAACTGAAGGGAAAGTTATAAGGTGATTGTAAAACCAAACACACTTTATGATGAAATATTGGGCGGTTAAGAAACAATATATCCATAGAATGAGTATGACTAAATTGAGAATGTTGAGCCCGTATTGGATAACTATGGATGGGAAGCATGGGTGCTCCCTCTAGAGAACTATTTAGTAAAGAAATCTTGGTTCTTGGTTCTTGGTTCTTCACCGAAATGGGATTCTTGATACTTCTCGTTGTTCCTGAATCCTATTCATTATTTTATTTTTCTTACAAATGGTATGCTAGTTGGTATGTATTTTATCAAGAAAGCAGAGCAACCAAATGGATAGCTTGTCCAAGATGTCCTTGGTTTAAATAAACAAAATAGCGCACTTTGTGTGTCGATAGCAATTATGCTACATTTACCCTCTCTACCAACATTACATGGTTTACTCTATTTTCATTCATGCAAGCAGGGAGCATGGTTTCAGGACTTAAGAATTTATTTGGAACTATGCATTGTCAGAAAAGGGAGGATTGGTATGATTAACTTGGTTAATGTCATCATGTTGCTTAGCCTAGATCCTTTAGAATTCTTCTTTGAAGGATGCGTTAACTTTTATTGATTTGGAATTTGAGGTTTGTTGTATTTGGGATGTGTCTCAAGGTTGCACTTGCCTTTATAGTGGATATTTTTGTGCTTGGGTTTTGGTTCCTCATGGTCTGTCCATGTGCAGTGGCGACCAAGAACAATACCGGCTAGGAGGGGTGAATTGGTTCAAGTAGAAAGCTCTAAAAGGGCAAGGGGAAGTAAGCAAAAGAGATATATTGACCTGTAGTCTAATTGAGGGTATGGCTCTTGATAGAGCAAAACAACGGAACATGATTTGTATGTCTGACCCCAAATAGTTAGGATGAAGCTTGGATAATGATGTTGATGATGATGAATTGATGGAAAGAAACCCATAATTGGTTCTAGTAGAAATTTTTTGAAAGAAATTCCCAGCGTTTGGGTGATTTTGGTCATGATTGAGTGAAAAATGCCAATGCATGAGTACCAACTGTAAATGCACATGTTTTTCGGCTGAGTGAAGAAAGAAAAATGCTTTCTTGAAATTTTTAAAGATGGTTTGCGTATTCTACTTTCTATCATTTCGGGTTGTGGACCTATGAGTGAAGCTCCGATCTGATGTGTCTGAAACCCAATTTCATGATCTTTATGTTTCTTGCCTATACTTTACCAATCAATTCTTTTCTTTCCTTTTTTTTCTTTTTAATTTCTCTGGTCTGAGCAAGAGCACTTTGAAACTGATGGTATGTTGTTTTTTAGGAGCCGTTGTTGAGGCTAAAGCTCAGTTAGTTGCCATTCGTGACCGAGTGAGAAGCGATGTGGAGGGAAACATTCCTCAACCTTCTTCCGCAATGCCACCTCCTGCAAGTTCTCTGGGAGATAGCAAGCGTGTGCCTGCGGCAACCCTGCCTGGCGCAGAAGATGCGGCAGATCTTCTCAGGTAAGTTCCTCTTCTTTCTATATTAGAATCTCAGAAGCTAAGTAATTAAATATTTTAATGAATTGAGTATCAATCTATATTATGACGAATGAATGATTTGAACCCAACCCGGAATTTAAATCCTAGCTTCTCATAGGTTCTGGGTTTAACTCAATTTTTTATTGTTCAACGTACCTTTTGGACATAGAATACCAAGAATTGTCCTCATTCCAATTCTAAGCTCTCTCACATTCACACTTATGTGAAGCCAATTCATTGATTAAAATCACTTTTTTTTTCTTCTACGGGAACATATATTGTAATTTCTAAAGTGTGTCTAGATTTATGTAATTTTAGTATATTTTAAATTGTCGTGTCTAAAATCTTCTTGGGTCCGTACAATGTAATCTCTCTCACACATAAAACTCTTGGGACTAATCTGTTTATTAAAACAATATATAAGTTTTTGTTTTCCTTTACAATTGTGCATTGTACATGGAAACAACTAGTTTGTGTGTGTAGATAAAAAGTGACATATGTAAACACAATTTATATCTTTGTTTGAAGAATGTGCCTTCAATGTGGGATACCAAAGACATTTTCAAGTGCTCGTGGAGGGGTAGTGTGCCCTGTATGTGAAGATCGCCCCCCTGCAAACCCTAACATGGAAAAGAAGAAGGGATCGACAATAAAGGACAAGGAGAAGAGCAAAAGAATGAAGGGCCAATCAACCCATGCCTCGTGGAAAAGCGAAACCGAAATGCAGCTGCGGCAGCAGTTTGATTAACTGAG